>NC_060953.1:32450436-32453265 GCF_022045245.1 Lucilia cuprina
ACACATTACTGAGATGTGAGTTCTTTAGAAAAACAAGTTTGTACAATATTAAAAGATTTTGTTCTGTAGTATGGCTTCTGAATTTTTACCACAATAATTTGTTACTGAAGAAAAAGTTAATGAATGCGTAAACGAATTTGAAAAAATGGGATTTCCTCAATGTTTTAGCATTACATTACATTTGTACATATGTTTAAAAAACTAATTTCTAGACAGATGTCATATCGAAGGATGTCACGCTGAAAAAGCTGCCGACTATTATAATTACAAAGGCTGATATTTCACTGTATTATTAGCGTTAGTGGATTGCAGTTATTTCTACTTACATTCCATAACCTATATTGTAATTAAAAAAGTTTTAAAAACATCTTACAACAGTAATAAATAAATTTATGTTAATTAACGACTTAATCTCAAAGAATTTATTGAAGTGAATTATATACATACAAACAAATCTATACCAACTCAGAAAGTGATTCTGATTGCTTAACTTTAATGGTATAGGGTAAAATTAACACATACTTCTTTATTTTATGTAAAGACACAGATTGAAAGATAGACCCTGAAAAAGAAGTTAAATGACAAACAACAACAAGATCATATATGTAAATGGAACTGAATTTCCGGTAGTTATACTAGGAGATTCAGCATTAACACTTTCAGAAACTCTTAAGAAACCATATTCATTTCACATATCTGCAAATTTAAATGAATTGCAGAGAATGTATTTGGGCATTTAAAAGCGCGGTTCCGAAGAATCGGGAAGGGTTTGGATAACGCATTACAAAACGTTAACGAAATTATAAAGTGTATGAGTAATGGGTAAGTAATAAATGAGAAATGGGTTCATGTTAAAAATATATATGAGGAAACACATAATAGACTACAACCCAACGGTCAAGAATATATCTGTGATGCTAACAGAAGTAGTGAACAAATAAGATCAAAAAAATTGAGAAAAGGTCAATGCACCGTCGCAGTGTCACTGGATATTGAAAAAGCTTTCGAAAAGGCATATCATGTTGGAATATATATATATATACTTGTGGACATTGAATTAAGTTATTAATGCAAGCTATTTTTTGAGTGTAAAAAACTTTTTATTTTTTTATATTTACATTGCTGTTTTTGCACAAAAAGTCCCGTTAGGATTATTTGTGATTATATGAATTTTTGGCATTTTAGTGCTTTGCTTTATTAATAGTAAATAATTTCTTGAAACGTCAACAAAAATTAGGTGGACATTTAATTAAGTCATTTTAATTTTAAAAGGTAAATGGATATAACTAAAATGTAAATTTTTGTAAAAATTGACTTAATGGACTGTTTAAACATTTTAGCACCCTCCCCCATAACGTTGTTTGATTTCTTTGAATAATGGGTAAAAACAAAAGCACTACTCCCGCTGAAAGGGAGATCATTTGGTATTGTTTCCAAAATGTTGGTTCTATCGCCAAAGTGGTAAAAACATTAGCATTATCCCGGGGCAAAATTGTTAACGCAATTACGCATTACAAAATGTATAAAACTTTTAACAATTTACAAAGAAAAAAGCCTCGAAAAACGACCGCAGCTAAAGACCGGATTATGGTCAGAATGAGTAAAGCTGACCCATTTTTGACATCCACTCAAATTAGATCTCAGATGGAATCAAAATATGGGGTTCAAATTACGGCAAGGACTGTAAGAAGACGACTGGCCGAAAATAACCTTCATGGTCGCATAGCTCGACGAAAGCCAAACGTGTCGAAGAAAAATATTAAGAAACGCCTGCAGTTTGCCAAGAATCACATCAATAAAGATTCGAATTTTTGGAAAATGATAGTCTGGAGCGACGAATCAAAATTTAACGTATTTGGAAATGATGGTAGGCCATATGTACGACGACCAGTAAATACAGAATTGAACCCCAACTATACAAAAAAAACGGTTAACCACGGTGGGTCATCCGTGATGGTTTGGGGATGTTTTTCCTCGTCTGGTGTGGGACCATTAATTAAAATAGAGGGTAAAATGACCGGTGAAATGTATAAGAACATATTAGAAAATAATCTCAATGGCGATTATGCTGAAAATTTATCACCAGGGTGGATGTTTCAGCAAGATAACGACCCGAAACATAAATCTCGGGTCGTTAAGTCGTGGTTGGATGAAAATGAAAATAATGTTCTTGAGTGGCCACTACAAAGTCCCGATTTAAACCCCATAGAAAATCTATGGGGGATCATAAAACGAGCCGTTTCGAACAGAAAACCCATAAACCAACGTTCACTTTGGGGTATTATTCAAGAAGAACAACAGTGCAATGACATAATTGTCATGGGAAAGACTTTTCATGAACACCTAAAAACTTTGAAAATGGACTGAAACTTCTGTTTCAGAACGAAGTTAAATATGGCGTAACAACCGATGTAATATTAACTAAATTATGGTAAAATAATAACTGTAAATGCCTGACAGCGTCCGACAAATCTCCACAAAGTGTTTCTGTAAGAAAATTTTGTGAGAAATTTCTCACATGTTTTTGACAGCTGTTTTATTGGAAATTTTCAATAAAAACGTAATTCGGGTTTCCTCTTCTCACTTTAAGTTACAGTAACAGTTTTTATTCACATCGAGAAACGATGGAATTTTTTGTTCTACACTTCTCTATATGAGAAGTTTTAATTATAAATTCATACTTCAAATAATTGGCTATGACCGACTATAATTTCCCACTTATTCAACAATGTGTTACACTTCAAAGCATACTGTTAGGCATTGTTTTTATTCTAATCATTAAGAAATAAACTTACAACTTCACTGTTGCTAACTGTAAAAAAAAAAAAA
>NC_060953.1:32453365-32453503 GCF_022045245.1 Lucilia cuprina
TTCAACCGAAACAACACCACTGTCACTTTCCCCCTCTTGTTGGTTTGGTTCTTCAATTTGGTCTATGTTATTTTCAACATCCAAATCATCACGTTCTACAACTCCTATACTTGATGCATTACTTTCGATTTTCTTAAA
>NC_060953.1:32453603-32479122 GCF_022045245.1 Lucilia cuprina
TAAGTTTAATTTTATATAAAATTAAGATAATTAAATTGAAATTAAGTTAAAAATTTAAATTAAGTTAAGATTAAGTTAGATTATTATCAAAAATTAGATAAAATTTAATAGAATTTAAGTTTTACGTTAAATTAGATATAATTAAGTTAGAAAAGTTTAAGTAATTTAAGATAAAATTAGGTTTAAGATAATTTAATTAGATTTTTAGTTAAATTAGATAAATTTTAAGATAGTTTTTTAAGTTACTTTAAGATAAAATTAGTTTTAGTTTATCGTTTAAATTAAACCAAATTAGTTTTAGAGGCTTTTCGAAGATAAAATTAGTTTAAATTTATCGTTAAAGTAAGTTTAAGTAGGTTTTGGTAGTTAAATTAGATTAGATTTTTAAGTTTAAGTAGAGTTCAGGTTAGATAATTATTTGTAGTTTTGTTCAAGTTTGATTATAGCTGAATTTCGGAAAGATGCTGAGGATTGGCGATGCTGGTTTCAAAATTACGTATGAAGGTTGCTTGAAATTTAAGAATTTCTTCAACTAAATTTGAGATATATACTAACAGATTTTGCAAAAGTATATATCGATTAAAACAATTGTCGAGATCTTGATGTTCCGTTGACAAAATCTCAATATTCCAAATGGTTCGTTTATTCCCCAAATAAAATTGAAATTGTTGTCCAACCAAAATGTTTGTTATAATAACGGAAATGGTTTTTCTATATTTATATTTCCGTTTGTTAGAAAAATTTTCCCCAAAAAAAAATTTTGAAATACAAATTTTTCAATACATACAAAAGTATGTAGAAAATTTTTGTTGAAGAATTTTTAAAGTATTTTATACTGAACGAAAAAATTTGGAAACAATTAGCCCTCACAAAACAGATACAGCTTAAGATATGCACTAGCAGATCGACAACTGGATCTGGAAAGGGCGATTTTGAAACTAATTGCTACTTATGGCTTGACCTCACAAAACAGATACAGCTTAAGATATGCGCTAGCAGATCGGCAACTGGATCTGGAAAGGGCGATTTTAAAACTAAACTGATTTTGCTTATGCATTGACCTCACAAAGTTTCCAAATTATTTGGGAAATATTTATCAGTCGCGGAACATACAGCTAATTGAAGCGAGTGGCATACACAGCGAATTAAAATTAAATTATTTAGTTCATATTTTGTTTTGATTTTTTTTATATAAGCCGTTATTTATGCCCGTCATGACGGAGGCATTGTCTGTGCCAATGGCCACAAGTTTTTTAAAATCTAAGTCCATATTGTTAATTAATCGTTCAAGGCCCTCCAACAAAGCATCTGCATTGCCTTCCACCAAATCAATTAGGCCAAGAAAAGTTGTGACAAACTGTTTTTTGATGAACTGTAGTATCTTATTACTACCCCCAAAAGTTTTTCCACAGATATGTCGGTGCCTTCATCCAAAATCAAGCTGAAATACTCATCTTTAATATCTTTCAATAAATCGTCAATAAAATGAGGCGCCAAGACATTATTAATAATGTTAGAACATTTGGTACGATGCAATTGAAATTGTGATGATTTGCTATCAGCAAACTCGGAGTTGCACACTTCACCTAGATGATTAACACTCAAAAACGATGAATGAACTGCAACATAAAGGGAAAGTCTAGCTTGAGCCTTTTGTTTTTCTGACACCTCTTTTGAAGAAAATGACAGCTCTGGTTGGACACTGAAAACTCCATTGAACGGTTACATTGACTTTTTGTGTCTTTTTGTTTCTGAATGCCGGATTAAATCACTATAACGAGCAGAAATTTCTGAATGACAATAAAAACATGACGCCTTCAATGGATCCTTTGTGGGAAGTAACCACTTTTTGAAAATAGGATCATTTTCCCAAACTTGACGATATTTTTGAAGTGATCGGTCCATCTACAAATATTTTTTTATTAACACAAATATCAATAATAATGGAAACAAATACTTACTTGTCAATATATTTTTCTATTATAAAAAATATGTATAGATATATACACAAGCACACATATAAGTTAATTAAATTGTTTAAATTATTTAAAGTAAGAATTCTTACTTTTTATTTTATATGTACGTATATTTTTTATTATTTCCCAAACGCTGTTGATTTTCTTTTTCTTCTTTGTATCACATTTTAAAGTACCGTTGGTTTTGCTGAAGATGCCACACAGCATTTCTTTAAAATTTTTTAGTAAGCTACCATATCGCGTTGTAAATTTTACACTTAAAAAAATTGGGACAAAAACTACTGAAAGCGCTGTGATGCATTTTGAAAAGCACCATAATAGTGCCTTTCCGTAAAAAGGCACTACAAGAAAAAATTTTCGCGTATGACGTTTCATAAAGCACCATAAATAGTGTGAAAAGCACTAAGTTGGCAACACTGGCTGTGAGACACGTTAATGGCCTGGATAATTTGCAATAACTTTTAAAGTTTTCAAGCAATTTTTGTGTTTCATATTATTCATATTATATTCAAAATTTATAGCTGAATTGCAAAAACTGAAAAAATCGATTTTTTCCCCTTATAAATGCACTTGGAAACTTCAGAGCCTTTGCTACACATGTTAACGTTATTCCATCAGCATAATTTTTATCAAGACATTGTTTTACAACCCAAAGAAGAATTATAGAGGGGAGGATGGGTAAAATTAGTAACTTCGGTTTTTCGGAGCACTAGTATAAATAAAAATAAGTATATAAGGGCTAGGTTCAAATACGGACCGATCCTCAAAAAAATTAGTGAAACGACCAATGTCAGAAATAGAACAATTTCAAATTAAACAGGCGTTATGAAGGTATTAAAGAAGAATGGGATAAAATCTCTTCTGATTTAACGAAGACCCCTGCTTATTACACTCCGAAAAGTTTCAATGAGGATTCAATAAGGAAAACATACAAAATTTAAAAATCTTTTAAGAAAACAGGTAATAACATAATAATATTTTGTATGGCAACCTTTATTCAATATTACCGAAAAAATCCATTTTGGCATCGACTACCAAATTTTGAATGGTTTTATTTGACAAAACCTTTATGGTATATTTTGGATCATTAAGCTGGAAAACTGTGCCCAACGACTGTAAACTGGCCATCTGAGAAAATGAAAAAACAAATTGTGAATGAAATACAATGTACAACGATTGTATACGGCAGGGTGCACTTACAAGGTGAAGTCAATTCTACAAAAACAACGAAAGTAGATACTTATGTCAAAATTTCACATGTTGCCACCGTACATTTTTTAAATTTACTTTACAAAAATACAATATACACTAACAGTTTAAGCCTTGGCAATCCCTGTTCTAATCGTAATTAAGGGCACTTCACACGATCATACTGTACTTACGTAAAGTCTAATGAAAACGTAAAATAAAATTTCTTCCATATAACAAAAATGAGAATAAAAAAAAATATTTTTTGTAACGAATGAAGAAATAGCTATCTGAACTCCTTGGCCGATAAAGCTAAAAATTTGTGTCTGATCTACTATCCAATAGTACTAATCCTAGTGCAAATTTCGTCAAAATCTATTTTTTAACATATATTTAGGTAGATAAAAAACTGTTTTTTTAAAATGATTCGAAAAATACTCTAAAACATTGTTGCCCAAAAAATCGATTCCCTATCACGCGAGATAGGGCAAGAATATTCTGCTGACGTGGCGTTGACTCACCTACACTATAAGCTTACTTGTGTATTTTCTTATTTGAGCATATGTTAGTTGATTATCTCTCAACTTGCAAAACAAAATCAACTCAGTTGCTGATCAGTATTCGCCAATTTTTCAAAATCCACACAGAAAAATAACAACAAAATTTTGAGAAAACCGAACTTATGTAGGTGAATGAGAGAGCACAGCTGATAGTTTTTTATATATGAACTTCAATGTACGCTAACTGTCAAAATCCATAATATCAATTTGATAGTTAGAATTGTTCAATTCACAATCAAGTTGTATATTGTATCTACTAAAGTGTAGTAACAGTGATTGTGGACAGATTTTTGTAGCAAGTCATGAGTTTATGTTCACAATGAAAAAACAATCAATACAAACAATATCAAAAGTTGTCAAAAAAATCAAATAATATTAAACTAATTAAACGAGCAAAATTATGCAAATTAATTGCTTTTTTTTAAAAAATTCTATTATTTTCATTATTCCACATTTTAAACTAATAACTAAACAGTTTTTAATAAAATTTTATTTTTGTTTTGGTAAACAGCTGTTTGTTTGTAATTTCTGTGTTACCACTTTATCGTTTTTATGCCAAAATCGATTTATTTTTTGTTTATATGCTGAAATAAACAATTGACATCACTGAACTTATATAATATTCATTTGATACCCAACAAAGTATATATATTGTAGGTCCTTATAAAATTCTGAATCGATTTAGGTATGCCGTTCGTCCGTCCTTCTGCCTGTCTGTCCATGTTAAAACGCAGCAATAGAAATAAACGAAATATTTATTACTATCCTGTACAGTTTATCTGAAAAATCGGCTGACAACACAAGAAGTTGTGAGAAAAAATTTCAGACTACATCGAAAAAATTAAGTTTGTTTTCCTAATTCTTAGGTAGTTTTCTCAGAAACTACAAAAGATAATGCGATGAATTTTATCACCCAAAGTCCCCATACAAAGGTTAGTTTATTGTTAATAACTCCCTCAAATATTTCGATATCAACACAAAATTTTGTACATGTAAATATAATATACAAATCAAGATAAAATTCAAAACGAATATGTTCTCTATATGTATCAATTACTCTTCAAAATTTTTTTTTGAATGGGTCCACAATTCATCATAGCTTTTATATAAGGTCCACTCTTGAAAATCAATAAAACGATCATATTTTATTGATAAGTAAAGCTATCAAGATAAAATACAACACTAAGGCGCAATTTACATGAAGACTTTTCAGACGTCTGTTTTTTCAATTCTCTTTTGAGAATCTTCAAAAAAATTTATACGGTGATTTTTTACATGCAACTATGCATGTCTTTTTTTGATGTTTAATTCTATAATCCTTTTTAATTACTTATTCGTAGTAAAAATAAAATGAAATTTTTAACATAAAAACCATTTAATTTGATTTAAAAAAATTTAATTACACGCTATAGTATTTTTTTAATGCACATTTTAATGTTTTCATTTCAAAAAAGACATAATTATTTATTTTACATGAGCATAATATCAACAGTACGAATCAGTTTAAAGAGGAATGTCAAAAACAATCATGAAAATCCCTAATCATGTTTATCTTACCCCCCATTCTCCTCTTCCCCGCTCACCACCAATCACCGACAAACATGAAAACAGACGTCTGGGCAAACATGAAAAAAAAAATCATCGTGTAAATTGGGTGTTTTACGTTCTGTATATGTAGTAATCACTCTGTAAACTTTTCGTTTCACAATTGGTCAAAGCTCCCATATAAGGTCAACTTACGAAAATTACTTAAACTCACATAATTCATTGACCTATAAAGTTGTCGGGATAAAATTTGACTTGAGTATGTTTTGTGTACATATAAACTATTCTACCAAATGTTTTTCCGGATCGGTCCATAATTGGTTATAGCATAATTCATTATTAAATGATAATATTTGCATAAAATTTGACATGAGTATGTTCTGTGATATATAAATCATTGTAATGAAATGTTTTTGAACAGGACTATTATTGTTCGTAGCCCCGATATAAAGCCAACAAAATCGTTTCAAAAATAACTTAAACTTTTTATTGGCAAGATCGGCGCTGCGAATTATGGCCCTAGGTAAAATAGCCCCAAAATATAAAACGAAAAATTGCCCCAATGTTGGGGTCAAAATTCACTATGAAATATAACCCTAACACTTTTAAAGAAAAATTACCCCAAAATAATGAAAAATCTCCCCAAGGTTGAAATGAAAAGTGGCCCCAAATATTGGGTTAATTTTTCGTAATGAACAATTACCTCAAAAATGAAATTTCACTCCATTTAATTTTAATTCAAATGTAGGTGGCGTGTCATGAAGTCCAGTGTCATATTTTCCATGGGCGTTATGACTCACTAAATTGAGTCTAGTGTACATGGACGGTATAACAATTTCAAAAGTGTCACAATGCATATGAACAATGTAACTAAAGTCCATGGATTTCAGAGTCCCTTTATCAAAAAAGGCTTAATTTATCGAAGCCGGTATTCGAAATACCCCAGAGTTAAAACTCCTGCGTGCGGCCGAAGGCCGGCTATCCAGAACACTTTTTAAATGGAAACTAAAATGTAACATATACCAAATTTAGGATAAATTCCTTTGGGGGTAAGAGTGTCCCTTTATTAAATTCTTTACAAATTTTCAAATACAGTTCTGTTTTAAAAGTGATACAATGTCAATGGACATTATAACACTTTTAAACATTGTCATAACGTCCATGGACACTATGAAACTTTTTGGTGTGTCATAACGCCAATGGACATTATGACACCCCACCTCAAATAAATGCTAATATATTTATAAAATTTAATATTTAATATTTTTTTTTAAATACAACAAATGTATAAAATATCGCGCGATAATGTTCTGATTTTTATAAAATATTAAAAAATAGTAATAATAAAAGATCAACCCTAATTATTATATGGTTTTTTAGGTCCCTTTTTAATATTTTAATATTTACTTATTTTACAAAATTTAAGAATGAAAATTAGCCCCAAAGGAGAAAAAGTTTTGTTTTGGGGTATTTCTTCATTTCACAACATTGGGGTCATTTTTATTTTTTGCAAAATGCAGTATTACCCCAAATGTAAAAATGTTGAAATACCCAAAAAAATATATAAAAAACAAAAATTTCGTTTTTTTGTTTCCTGTATCTTTGTTGAGGCCATATTTCGTTTTACATTTCAGTTTAATCGCTTAATAAAAATTCCTATAATAGCCGACCTGCGGCCGGGCACAAGAACTTTCTACTCTATGGTATGTCCAACAACGGCTTCGCTTAATAAATATTTCCTAAATAGACGGCCTACGGCCGGACGCAAGGACTTTTCTCTCTATGATATGACCAACACCGGCTTCGCTTAGTAAAGATTTCCTAAATGGCCGGCCTAAGGCTGAACACTCTTGATACAGGGAGAGTGTATTCTTAGCGAAGCCGGTGTCCAATGTACCCCAGAGGATAAAACCCTTGCGCCCGGCGGAAGGCCGTCTATCAGACATATATTATTTTATTTCGTGTGATAAAAAGTAATATAATGAAATAACTCCCCAAAAATATTTTTAGGAATTTATTTCATTTTTGAATTTTGAGGAATTATTTCATAATGAAATAACTCCCCATTTCAAATGTGAATCATTTTCTGAGTCGATTTAGCTGAATAGGTATTTTAATTTCATAATTATGTTTAATATACTCGTATGTCGACAAAAAGCTGCAAACCAAGTTCTATACTAGCCTTCATGAACTCTAATATTTATAAGGCCTTATTTGACCCTAGCTCCTATAAAAAGTCCCTTCAAAATTTGCTTTAAATGTCCACATTTTTATTTAACAATAAATGGCTTTACTAGGTACAATTCAACGTAAATGTTTTATTATGAAACATTAATCACATTTTACTTTTTGTAACAGGTGTATGGTATTATATGATCGGACTCGCCCGACTATAATTTTTTACTTGTTTATACATGTGTGAAAGAAAAACTACAAGATATATCGATTGACTCAGAATCACTTTCTGAGTCGTTTTAACGATGTCCGTCCGTGTGACCATGTAAACCTTGTGCGCAAGGTACAGGCCGCAATTTTCAAGATAATTGGATGAAATTTGGCACACACGCTTCTTTTGGCCCAAGGACGAAGCCTATTTAAAACGGTTAAAATCGGTCCATTATTTCGGCTAGCCATACAACCGTACCCCCCAAATAGGGCATTTTGGCTTACAATTAATTTAAATGATCTATATGTTAACAAAAGTCGACAAAACTTAGTTTTATATAACTTTAAATGACACTACCGATTTTTGTAATGATCGGGCTTCATTTGACCTTATCGCCCATACAAACTCCCCTTCAGAAAATGAAATTGAAAATGGTTAAAATAAATCCATTATAAGATACCATATGGTCGGCCACGCCCTTCTAGACTTACTTGTTTAGAATGGAAACATTTCTGATTTAAAGCTGCAAGCTTATTTTACCCTTCACCTTCGGGAGAAGAGTATATATAAGTTTGTCATTCCGTTTGTAATTTCTATAATATAATTTTCGGAACCTATAAAGTATATTTATATTCTGGATCCTTATAGATAGCGGAGTCGATTAAGTCATGTCCGTCTGTCTGTTGAAATCAGTTTTAAGAGGACCCCAGATATCGGCGAGATTCGAATCTTCAATAATTCTATTAGACATGCTTTCGAGAAGATCGCTATTAAAAATCAGCAAAATCGGTCGGTAAATAACGGAGATATGAAAAATTGTTAAAAAAAACAACAACAACACTGTATATAGAAAAAGATGTACACGTGTGTGTAGATGTATTTGGTTTTATTCAGCTGTGTATTTTTTTTTGTATGTTTGGAATCCAAACATACAAAAATATACACAGAAAAAAATATGATTTGCATTTTTTGTTAAAATAAAATAATTTTCCCTTTTGTTTTGCAAATATATTTTTTAATGAATAGAAAAAAAGTATTTAAAATGTTTTCAAATATATGAGAGTAGATTGTGAGTTATTGTACAATAATTTTTATGCGAATAATATAAGTTTGAAATTTAAAACTAACACAAATTTTTTCCAAGTGCTTTTTAAAACAATTTTATTTACAATAAACAAAAATAAAATCTACGTCTCGTCAATGTTTTCCAGCAAGGAATACGAAAGTGTTGTTGTTTTACTCTTGCTTGTATACTGTTAAGAACAACAACGTATTGCTAGTGTTAAGCGTATATAAATGTATAGAAAAAACACTGTCTATAGCTAAGCTCATTTACAAAAACAAAAGAGTACCAAGCGCATAGGACTTGGGCACCCTTGGTTTGGATGCTGTTAGCGTCATTGCGTTTCTTATTTTATATTAATTAATAAGTGGAAAACCAACTAATAGTTTTATAAAAAGTTTTATTGAAAAATGTAGGAAATTAAAGTTTAAATAAATTCGTTTGTACGTCTCAATATTTTTTCTTCGACTTACAAAATTTTCAAAACATACAATATAAAATTCAAATTAAAATATTAAAGTATTTTCAACAAAGTATAACAAAGTACATATTACAACACCCCCTCTCAATTAGATAATTTTAATAATTCTCTAATTGCAACAAAATTACTTTTATCTAACGCTTTTGTAAATACATCAGCAACTTGATTTTTCGTAGAAATATGTTGTATCTTCAAATGACCCTTTAAAACATGATCCCGTATGAAATGGTGCTTAATGTCAATGTGTTTTGACCTTTTACATTCAGCATTTTTGGCCATAGCAATACAACCAGCATTATCTTCAAAAAGTACGATTTGTTGCTCAGCTGTTGTTACCTTCATATCATCTAAAATACCTTTCAACCATAAGCCTTCGGAGGTAGCCACGCTTAAAGCGACATACTCAGCCTCGCTTGATGATGTGGCAACTGTAGTTTGCTTTTTACTACACCAAGACACTGGACACCCATACACATAATAAATGTAGCCACTTGTTGACTTTCGATCATCTGTATTAGAAGCCCAATCGGCATCAACATAACCAACCAGAACATCTTCACTTTTATAATGTTTGTCAAATTTAAGTTTAAGTGACATAGTTCCTTTTAGGTATCTTAGGACTCGCTTAAGAGTTGACCAATGTTCTTCACTAAAGTTCTCTTGATACCGAGCCATGTATCCAACTGCATAGCAAATGTCTGGACGTACACATAACATCAAATACATTAAACTTCCTATGAGTTCTCGGTAAGGTTTATCACAAGTTTCATTTTCATTTCGAGGTAATTGAAGACCTTTTTCCATTGGGATATCACTCACGTTACATTCACTCATACCAAATTTAGATAAAATTTTTTCAATACTTGAGGTTTGACTCATATACATTATGCCATCTTGATTGTTGTAATCAATTTTAATTGCAAGGTAATATTTTAATTTTCCGCAATCAGACATTCCGAATATATTAGATAGTTTCTTCTTAACTCGTTCGATATCGCCTTGATTATTTCCAGCAATTAAAACGTCATCAACGTAAAGCAAAAGAAACATTACTTTACCATTTATACAATTTGTATAGAGACAGTAATCATGTTGGGACCTTTTAAAACCAAGTTCTTCTAAAACTATATTAATCTTTTGGTTCCAACATCGAGGACTTTGTTTCAATCCATACAAAGATTTAATTAACTTTAAGGCCATCCCTGATTTCGATTTCATGCCTTCTGGAATTTCCATGTATATGTTTTCTTGAAGTTCACCGTGCAGAAAAGCTGTTTTAACATCTAATTGAAAAAAGGTGTAGCCTCTTTTAACACCAACAGCCAATACAGTACGTAATGTGCTTAACTTTGCTACTGGAGAATAAGTTTCATCATAGTCAACACCGAATTTTTGCAAGAAACCTTTTGCAACTAATCTTGCTTTAAAACGAACAGGATTTCCATTAGAATCTGACTTAACAGCAAAGACCCATTTAGATTTAAGAAGTTTTTCATTCTTAGGTTTCTCTACAAATTTCCAAACTTTATTCTTCTCCATTGAATCAAGTTCACTTTTGACAGCTTTAAGCCACTGATCACGATTACACGAACTTTCAATTTCTGAAAACGAGTTGGGGACATCATCATAACAAACGGTTTCAAATATAGATTCATATATATCAGTCAGTCTGGTTGGAAGTTTTCTTTCACGTGTACTTCTCCTGAGTTTAGGTTCAGCTTCCACTTCATGATTTATTGTTGCAGCTTCCACTTCACGATTGTGTATTGCTTCAGAACTAATTGGTTCTTCTATTATTTCAACCGAAACAACACCACTGTCACTTTCCCCCTCTTGTTGGTTTGGTTCTTCAATTTGGTCTATGTTATTTTCAACATCCAAATCATCACGTTCTACAACTCCTATACTTGATGCATTACTTTCGATTTTCTTAAATGGAAAGTTGGACTCATTAAATTTGCAATCTCGAGACAGAATTATTGATCGCGACTTTTGGTTCCATAGCCTATAGCCATTAGGACAATATCCCACCATAACGTATTTACTACTTTTGGAATCCAATTTATTTCGTTTTTGGTTAGGAATCCAAGCATATGCAGAACATCCAAAAACTTTAAGTTTTGTTAAATCTGGCTTTTCATTAAACCACATTTCCGCTGGAGTTTTATTAAATGTTAACGCTCTTGTAGAAGTTCTGTTTATTAAATATGTGCTTGTGTATAGTGCTTCACCCCAAAGAAATTTCGGTGCACCCGATTCAATCAATAATGCTCGAACTTTTTCAATAACAGTTCGATTGAACCTCTCCGCCACGCCATTTTGTTGAGGAGTATACGCCATTGTGTGGGCAACTTGAATACCTTTATTTCTACAATACGCAACCATTTTATTTGACATATATTCTCTACCCTGATCTACGGTTAATATAGAAATATTAGTTCCAAATTTAGAATTAACAAAAGCACAATATTCCTTAAACTTCTCATAAACCTCGGACTTATTTTTCAATAAATAGACATGTGTAAAGTGAGTATAGTCGTCTATGAAAGAAACGAAGTAGTTTGAACCATTGTATGCCATAGGACTGATTGGTCCACAAACATCTGAGTGGATATGCTCTATAGGACGTGTGGCTCTAGAACGGGTTCCATCAAATGGATCACGACACTGTTTACTTTGGGTACAAACTTCACAAAAATCGATTGGCATTTGATTCGGTATACCTATTCCCATATTATGTTTAACCATATTACTGTAGGCCTGTTTACCTATGTGACCCATACGTCGATGCCACAGTCCACCCAACTCACTTTAGATAAATTTGATACTGACCTTGAAATCTTGATTTTAAGTTCAAATAAGTTACCAACTCTTTTTGCTACAGCTACAATATTTCCATCCTTTTCTAGACTAGCTTCGTGCTTCTTGAAATTGACTTTGATACCAGCTTCCACAATACGGCTTACTGACAATAGATTCTCTCGAAATTTGGGACTATACAATACGTTCTTCAACGTTACTTTAACACCATTGTTGCTTAAGCCTTGAACTTCTCCAATCTTCTTTACCAATACAAATTCACCATCTTTTGCAACGCTTATATTACGTGGTTCGGTAAGTTCATTTATTTTTGAAAACATTTTTTCATCATTTACAAAATGATCAGTTGCACCCGAATCTAACGCAAAATATACAAATATGCCGTTGTTGCTATTCTGATGATTATTTGAGTCAGCCATAAAACTAACACTTGGACTTACAGCAGCCTTTGCCTCTTTTACACGGCAGTCCTTTTTCATATGACCATAACGTCCACATTTATGACATTTTCCATTAAACTTGGCTTTCTTTTTTCTTGTAGCAAAAGCGGTAATCTTTTCTTCAACAGTTTCAGAATGCCTCTGCTTCTTTTTCGACTCTTCACCTAACAAACGTTGCTTCACAATTGATACATTCAGTTCTTCAGGTGGTAGATTTTCTAAAGCTGTTACCACAGCATCATATGACTCAGGCAGAGTCAAAAACAATTGTGACACTAAATCGGCTTCTTCAGGCTTAGCACCAGCAGATTTCAATTTACGAATCAAGGAGTCGAATTTTAATAAATGGCTTACCATAGTATCTCCTTCACACAATCGCAATTTTGCCAGTTCCTTTCTTACCAACGTTTGATTCTGTGCCGATTTCTTTTCAAATGTTGTACACAACGATTCCCACATTTCTTTTGCAGTCTTCTTGTCTCTTACATATTCAATATAGTCATCATGAATGAATGAGACTATGACATCCTGGGCTTTTGCATCCAATTTTGCAAATTCATTTAAGGCTACAGCTTCTGTAGGTGCTGACTCATTAACAGCTTTTAAACAACCTACTGATGATAGATGCCTCTCTACCCGGAACTTCCAATTATCAAAATTAGAACCAGCGAACTGCACAATACCAGTTGATTTCTCCGTGGGACCCATAACCTCTTATTTTATATTAATTAATAAGTGGAAAACCAACTAATAGTTTTATAAAAAGTTTTATTGAAAAATGTAGGAAATTAAAGTTTAAATAAATTCGTTTGTACGTCTCAATATTTTTTCTTCGACTTACAAAATTTTGAAAACATACAATATAAAATTCAAATTAAAATATTAAAGTATTTTCAACAAAGTATAACAAAGTACATATTACAACAGCGTTGTTATTTTTGTTTTTCTGTGTTTTTCGTTATGAATGTTTAGATGTCTGTTGGTTTAGATGCCTTGTGTATTTTGTGTTTTATTTCGTTTAGCGTTGTTGTTGTTCTTTTTGTTTAGCTTTTGATGTAATAATAATGTAGTCGGGAAAATATTTAAAATTTATAAAAGATGTTTAAAATACACTATGGTGAAGAGTATATAAGATTCGGCACAGCCGAATATAGCACTCTTACTTGTTTTTTTTAATCATTTCAAAAACTTAAGACTGTCAAATTTTCCATCTATTACATATATCCCATCCATTCCCTTCTATACAATATTTTGACATATTATATTACTTGTGGTATCATATAAAAGTAGTTTTACCATTTTTTTGAATTTGTATTGCACAAATTGCTGATTTGTATGAAAGGTTGCTCAGAATTCTAAACTCTTTGTCTGATGTAATTTGGAAAAATGTGCAGGGTGGTTTATCAGATTTGGTATAAAATAAAAAGAACTATTGAATTGTCTGATCATTGTCGAATAAAACTGTGATAAAACATCAGGCATTGTTCAGATATATATGATATTTTTACGTCTTGTTTTATCATCAACTCTGAAGAAATATGTGATATTTTTTTATGTCCCTTACATAAAGACCCTATCAAAATATAACTTCAATTTTCGAATATTCGATTGTTCGAATTATGGCCCTATTCGGAAAATTTTTTGTAAAATATTTATTTTGTGATAGTCATAAATTTTTACTCACAACTTTTTACGTTGTGAACTGATTTTCAATACAAACTGATTACGATAACAACAAACATTTTCGGTGAAATTGGTTGATATTTTTTCAGAATTTCACAAGGACCTAGAATATATATACTTTGTTAGTAATGACAAACTTATATATACCCTCTATCACCACTGATGGTTGTGGGGGTATAATAATATAAATTTTCACTAAGCCGCTTGTGACGCTTATTAAAGAAGAAAATAGATTTACTTAAAACGCGCTGAAGTTTTAACGAAATAATTCACTCAGCCAATAACGAAGTTTGTCCACCTTACTCTTCTAGGGGTAAAAACTACATTTCCAATTACAATTACATATAAAGTAATTGTAATTGTAGTTTTGACAATAGGAATTACATATAATAGCTATTGAAGTTTTGCCAATTACAATTACTTGTAATTGTGAATTTTGTTCCTTTAAATTACATGTAATTTGTAATTAGTAATACCTTAATGACAATTACAAGGTATTTTAATTGGAAACTTCAATTACAAAGAATTGTAATTGGAAAATCTTATTATTATTATTGGTCAATTACACATTACGAGTATTATTATAGGTCAATTACACATTACAAGTAATAGTAATTGGAACAATTTCAATTACAAATACAAGTATTTGTAATCCCCTTCAAAAAAAGCATCTATAACTGTGAAATTCGACTGGAACATATTTTATAGGAACCATAATATCCTCGTCAAATTTTAAAAGTGTGGAAGAAGTATTATTTCCATTACAACTAGTAGTATTTACATTACTGTGTCAAGGTGGGGTATTTTTAATGTTTGAAAACTTTTAACTACATCTAATTTTATTATAAGAAGCGGTAAAATTCCGATATTTGGACATCAAAAAACAACCACATTCTGTCAATGACAGAATTTTTTTAATAGAATCGTTAGTAAAATATGACACTAATTATTTTTTGCTACAATTAAATTTTAGTTTTGTGCCTTTTTCCAAGTTTGCAGATTTTTTACATAGTATTTTATAGAATAGCCGATAAACAAAACTGTTAAAAAAAATATATATTACACGTAAAACAGATGGGAAAGTATAGTCGGACATGGCCGACCATATTGTACCAACTCAGTCAGTATGTTAAAATTTACAAATAATAGATTTTATATAAAAGGGCTAAAATTAGTGTAGGGGTAAATATACATGATAGTAGAGCCATAAACGTCTACTTCAATGTTATTTGTGTAGAATGTTATCGTGTTTTTAGTGTTTATAAGTAAAGTCATTTTCTGGAGTTTGGATGGCCAAATGAGACCAATCATTATCAAAATCGGCAGTGTCGTTTAAACTTATACAGTAGTGGTCAAAACATTCGGAACTGAATCAACATTTCACATTTTTATCAATTTATTTTTAAACAATTAATATTCTTTTATTAAAATTAGTATAAATTTTAAGATTTACTTCAGTGTTATTTATAAACTTAAAATGATAAAAGATAATAATTTTCTCTCAAAATAAATTTTAAAAAATTAATATTATGTAAGGAAGTCCATATCAAGGTGTTCAACTCGTATTACTTGCATTCCAGATAACTCTCTAAACACAAAAAAGTATTGAAATATGATAGTAATCGGATTTATTTTTGATAATAAGAGTTTTGAATTTTAAACGATAACATTTGATTACATTTGAATAAAGTATTGAATTGAAAATAGTAAAGACCATTTTTTTTTGAAAAATGGCCTGGAATAAAATAAATTCCGAGTCCATACTAAGTATTTTATATAACTTTCGTAACAATATATTTAAAAATGCTTTTTCATAAACTTTAATGTACCCAAATTAACAATTAGAAAAAACCAACGAGTTGCGTTGAATGCTTATCTGACCTTAATCACATAAGGTTTATGAGATTAAAAAGAACTTAAAAATATGACATATGTCGAAAACCATACTTTAACACAAATAGTTCTGCGCAGCTCTCTCATTACTTTAACCAAATGCGCAATAACTCTTACCTTTCCTTTCAAACCCTAAAATCGTTAACTTCATAATCTTGAAAAGACTGGAATATTATACCAAAAATCTGGTTAATAAATTAAAAATTATTAATTAGAACAATAAATCGTTTTCTTTCAATTAATATATACAATGATATCGCGAGATTTGTTTTTCAAAAACAAGAAAAATTAAATGTTGTATAAAAAACATACATATTTCAATTTCCAATAAAACTTTGTGGGCTTTTTTGTTATGTTTTTATAGAAAAATTAATCGACAAAAAAAGGTACTGAAAAAACATTTTTTTTCATAGTTAGTTTTTTTAATAACATGTATATAAAGTTAATAAATAAGTTGTTTCGTAAAATTACTGACTTAACATTAATTTTCAGCTGAACAGAAAACTTTGTGAATAAACTACAATCAGTTAATGTACAAATTTGATGAGTGTACTTTGGAATTAAGGTAAAATTCAACATAAAAGTTTCTCTGTAAAAAATAAATAATTTTTAAATATACTCACAGTATGGGGTATCAAATGATCTGCCATCCCGGCTATGCTTTCGTACTTGTTTCAAACTTTTATTTCGTTAAATTGTTTAAAGTTTAAACTAAACGAAGTTTAACGTGCAATATCTGAGTTTTAAACAGAAACTTAGATATAGATGGTGCTGTTAATTAGAAGTGGTTTGTGTCTTGAATTGTAATACTATTGGCGCCCACAACCAAACGGCTTAAATTCACCTTTAGTATAAAAATGTTCAACACTAATCACACAGATAAATTATACCTGAAAAAATGAGCTGGAACGTTGAAATTTTCCACAAATATTGTCCACAATATTGTACTGAAAATGGGATGCATTCCAAGCATCGCTCTGATGTTTATGGAGGAGCATTCCTTTTAAGGCATACGGTTTGATGATCGGTATTCACAATATTGTACTGAAAATGGGATGCATTCCAAGTATCGCTCTGATGTTTATGGAGGAGCATTCCTTTTAAGGCATACGGTTTGATGATCGGTACTTGTTAGGTGTTAAGGGCCCTACAGACGATCACACTTTACGTACGACAATTCTAATGAAAAAGTAAAATGAACATCAGCACTAATGAAGAAAACTACACCACTATATTGGTATAAAAAAGGATTTTCTAAAAAGGGGGTTATATTTGGGGCAGAGGTAAATATTGGCCTATACTTATAAATTTTAGAAATACATATTTTGTTCCGTTTTTCTTTTAGAGCTATTTTTAATTTTAGAAGAAATGAAAAGGGACGATTAAATTGTTTAAGGAAAAAAACCTAAATTTGTTTGCTTATATTAATGAAATTTATAAGATTTTTTGTATATATAATTCAATTCATAATCGATGTTATAGCGTTGTATGTTTAGTATGTCAGCAGCTACTACAATAGTCATAACAATGTTGTTGGTATTTTTTATGCAAAGAATAGTATCTTACTTACATTATTTAGTTATTTACATTATTTTAAAGAATAAGATATTAGAATATCTCCAGCTACTAAGTAGTTATAGGCGTATAACTTTTGGATAATAATTTTGAAGGAGATATGTATGTTATATGCTCAATACTGTCAATTAGGATTGGATATACTTCTACCAAAAATATAGTTCAGATTTATCATTCTGTTAATGATTAGGATTGGATATACTTCTACCAAAAATATAGTTCAGATTTATCATTCTGTTAATGATTGATCAATAAATAATTATCTGGTGACAAACTGTTTAAGATAATGTTACAATTTTTTTATTTTTTGTAAGAAAATTTTTAAATTATCAAAATTCAAGAATATGATTAAATAAGCTTTGTAATTACAATTCATTTGATGTACATATTACCCTTCACACCTTTGGTATAGAAAAATTAAAATAACATTTCAATGAACATACCATAAGAACAAAATAATTATCAACAATTTATTTGCAAAATTTACAAGACTAGTTGAAAGAGCATATGAAAATTACTTTGGAATACGGAAACACATAAGTCCATGCGATTTTCAATTCCAATGATTTGGAGCATATACCGGCAGATAGGAAGGAAGATAAAAAATCACAACTACAGCAAAATGATTGGTGATTTTCAATTTTAAAAATTAATGTAAAATAGGAATATTTATAAACAAAATATGATTAAAGAACATAAAAATAATTTCTTCACCTAAAAACAACATTTAAAATTAAAATGTACAAAAAAGTATTAAATAAGAAGGATCTTATTTACTTTTATTGTTATGCATTCTAGAAAATTATTTAAACATATTATGTATACATTTTATTAAAACAAAAAAATATTTTTAAATACACATAATCCACATATTGGTTTTCAATAAATAATATTTCAGTTGCAAAATAGTAACCGAATTTTACAATAACTACAATCGAATTATGAGACAGTTACGAGAATCGACAGCTTTCGATTGGAAACATATTCGATTATCACAACGAATCTGTTTTCTCAGTGCCGTAACTAAAAATAAAACCTTTAATAGAAAGTGAAAATTTTAAGTCGTAATTCAGGTCTGAGTTTGGGGAACAACTCTCGCGACTATTTCGTAAACGCGTTTAGGCTTGTGTTTGTTGCCTTTCTTTCGACAGTTTTGTGTCTCGCTCGCACTGGTGTAGTGTATTACTTCACATAACTGTTCAAAGTTATATATTGTCTACATTAGTCTCGTGCTTTCGTTTTACCTCAAGTGAGGTTATGTTTTATTGGATTAGACCACAGAACACATAAATGTTTGGAACTTTATATTGAAATTATTGAAATTGTAGGTGGCGTTTTATCCCTTTGGACCAGCCAAGTAAATCTCCCATCCCTTGATTTTTTTAAGGGGGCACGAAGTAATATTCATATTCATTTTGGTTTTGTGTAAATAATTTCACAGTGATAGTCCATAGAGTACGACTATATTTTTAATTTTCCCCGATCACTTCGTTAATTTAGTTTTTAAGAACAAAAGATGTGAAAAAGCAACGTGATTGCCAAAGTTCTATGAGTAATAAAAACATTTTTCTAGGTCATTTGGAATCAAAATCATCACGCACCACCCTAATTTCTAATATAAACCAATTTTTTTCCAGTTTTTCCTTTTATTATTTTAAAATTTAAATATTTATTTACGGCCATTTTTTTTACCAAAAACTATACTTTTGTCATATCGCAACTCATCACTACCTATATCTCTGGATTTTTGCCCAAATTTACTATTTGATATCCCATAATAAAAAATTCCATAAAATATAATTTGTTGATAATATTTGTTTTGACCATATCTCCGATTCTTGCAGACCTATTTTACTGGATTTAAATAGCTAAATTCTTAAAGGCATATCTAATTCAGTTAGTTAATATTTGGATTCCCGAGATTTATGGAGCCTTCAAAAAACTAATTTTAGAAACAGATGGACAGACATTCGGCGTGTGAACTTTGTTAACAACCGCGAAAAAATAACGTTTCTCACATTTTTAATTCGACTATGCTATGTCAACTTGCATATATGCCACAAATGTCAAACGTTATTAGATTTTATATTTATATTTTTTCGGTTCAATCTGTCACATACGTATTGCATATGTAGTGAAGTAAAGAAAAATGTATGGATTTTGATGATGACGATACAATGAAAAATGGTCAGAAGGAAGGAAAAAAAAACTACAAAGTGATAATGTTAAACAGACATTTAGACAATCTCATAGTCTATTTTACAAATTTCAATTGTTATTGTTGTTGACAATTTTTTTCACATAATATAATTTTAACTTAAATTTCTAATATAAAATTTGATTTTTGTAAAACACTATAACGTATAAATTAATGTGAGCCTTTTTTTGAAACCAGACCAGGATTACAAACCAGTGAAATTATTTATTGAAAACTAAATTTTTATGGTAATGAATTTTTTCAAAACAGGATTTAACACTAGGTCAGACCTTTGGAAATCCAATCAGGATTTTATGAACATAAATTATGTTTCATTTCTATGGCTGATAAGGAAATTTGGTTTTAATCTAATGTTACTTGTATTTTCTCAATTTGTTAAAAGCTCAATGTGATTTTCATTTTTCACAATAAATTCGTTAGAAATGTAAAAAATACAATAAAAATATATAAAGCTAAAATCGAGAAATAAGAACTTTACTAGATTTAGGTTAGAAACATCGGCAAAATGACAATAAGTCAGAAAATCTCGCAGACCACCTCTTCATCATGCATCTTCCTCTTTTGGAAAGCTCTTTTTTTACCCTTCACCTTCGTATATATTAGTTTGTCATTCCATTTGTAATTTCTATAATATAATTTTCCACCCTATAAAGTATATATGTATATATTCTGGATCCGGATATCGGAGTCGATTAAGCCATGTCCGTCTGTCTGTATGTTTGTTGAAATCAGTTTTTAGAGGACCCCAGATATCGGCGAGATCCGAATCTTCAATAATTCTGTTAGACATGCTTTCTGGAAGATCGCTATTTATATCAGCAAAATCGGTCTATAAATAACGGAGATATAAGCAAAAATCCGAGACAGCCTCTGAAAATTCCATCAAAAATTGAGATTGTTTATTCATGCTCAGACAGAAATTGTAAAAAACAGCCTGGTTTAAGTTAGAAGCCATAAAAGGGAAGTTTTTGGTACTTTTTTGTTTTTCAATAGGTACTATTTGACCTTTCTATAATATTGAACCTAGAAATATGAAATTAAGTATGTAGAGTTTGAATTAGGTGAGAACCCATAAATAAAAGGAAACTTTTTGGTACTTTTTCGCTTTTCAAAAGGTATTTTTTGAATATTCTATAATATTGAACCTAGGAACATGAAATTAAGTATGTATATTTGGAATTAGATGAGAACTTATTAAAGGGAACTTTTTGGTACTTTTTCGTTTTTCAAAAGGTACTTTTTGACTTTTCTATAATATTGAACATAGAAATATGAAATTAGGTATGTAGAGTCTGAATTAGGTGAGAACCCATAAAAAGGAACTTTGGGGACTTTTTCGTTTTTTCAAAAGGCACACTTTTGAATTTTCTATAATATTGAATCTAGAAACATGAATTTAAGCACGTTGAGCCTGAAAAAAGTGATGTAAAAGACGACTTTTTGGTACTGGCTGTTTTTTAATACATTATGGTGAAGGGTATATAAGATTCGGCACAGCCGAATATAAAACTCTTACTTGTTCTTATTTAATTTTTTATCATTTGTAAGGTTCTGGGGAGATCTTATCCTCTTGGCACAGATATTAAGAGAATCTAATTTTTCTTTGGAGTCGATCGAACATTTTCTTCAACTACCTCCTCACCTCCTTTAGCATTCGCTCTACTTAATCATTTTGGGATTTGGTATCATTTTGGTATGTTGTTATTATCATCTGAGGAGCTGAGTCGGTAACATCAGCAATATATAAACGCCAATATAACTTAAAGCACTCTCCTAAATTCTTCCTAAAAATTAAATTTTTTATAATATAACGATATAATGTGAAAAAGATGCATATATACATTTGTATATAATGTTGTAAGTATTTACATGTTTATGTTATTTATGTTATTTTGTATGTACATTTAAAAATTGATTGGGGTTCTTAAAATATGCGTCTGAAACATTTAAGTATTAAGTGAATTATTTTTACTAAGAAAATAATGTGATTCCTGTACACATCTATTCCAACAGCCATACAAAGTGATCTTGCATCCACCCATCCATCTGCATCTGCTCGAATGGATGACTAAATAAATACTGTGTTTGTTTATTTTAAGAATAAAGTAGCGACACGAGTATGCGCACACATGTTGTCAACCTTAAAGACATTTATTTATATCTATGCAGTTTAAACATTGTATGTACATACGTGATGCAAGAGCCCATTATATCTTTAGAATAAAAAATATACGTCTGCTAAGCCAAATGGATTCTAACTATGTATGAATTTCGGAATTACTTCTTTAAATTATTGTGGATATATAGACATATGTATATATATTGAGATTTTTGAAATGCAAACATTTATAGCTATATTTTATTCATATTTTTGCTTTTAACTCTTGGATATAGTTTTTCGGAAGAGTTTTATTTATCAATATGTTAGGTTGATAGAAGGATGTATACTACATTAAATCCTGTATTTATTATTTTCAATGTTTAGAAACTATGTTTCCTATAAATCTTCAAATCAGTCAGTTAGTCAGGAATTTTATATAGAGATCTGTATAAACTATAACTATATATATAAACTTATTTATTATATATCTATATAAACTTCTTATAACTTCTGTTAATATAACGTAAACATTTAAAAATGTATAAATATTGAAAACGTTTAAATATATAACATTTTGTAAATTAACCACTTTAATTTGGAGGCTTAATTACATACATATGTATATATGTATATTAACGTACAATGACCTTCCACAAATATAACGAGTAAAAGTAGTAGAAGTATTTGTACAAAAGAAAATGAGTTGGTAGTAACCGCAGAAGTAACTAGTAGAATGATAAGAGTTTTAAAGCAATAACAAAACAAAATATTTGTAAATGAATAATCCAAATATACCCAGCAATTTATGAATCAAGATCCATAAAATGTTTGTAGTCGTAATAATTTAAAGTTGAGACGAAGGACTTTTTTGCGAAATTGCAACGAAATGAGTGAATAATAGTTCCTAAAATGCAAAAACCTTTGAAATGATGTCAATACATATATATTTGTAAACATATTTTAATTTTAGACCTTTGAGAACAAATTTGAAAATTTTTGTTTTCAAATGGAAAATTAGCACCATCTCAAACAAAAAGGCAGTTAGAAATCAAATATATTTTATAAATGTATTTCAAATTTATAAAAAGGCTAAAGGTAAAACTGTTAAATTTTTTTAACGTATTTCAAGTATTCTTTATTAGTATTTTCATGCATTTTTAAAACCCTAATTATAATGCTAACTATTGCAAAATTCATATACGTATCTTTTTACATCACCTGAAAATAAAACACTCATTCATTTCAGCATACTTTTCATATCACCGATTATTTTCACTCTCTTGCTGTAGAAAAATGTTTTCGTCTTATTTTTCTAAAATAATTAAGTTTTTTTCTAACAGCGTTGCAAAAGAAAAATTGTAAGTGTGGACGATTGTTAGGCATTTTCTGAACATTTTCTGACAACGTTGTAAGAAACATAATTTTATAAATATCATACATTATATTTTATTAAACGTTTTTTGAAATTATCATGTTTATTTTAAAGGCTACACTTTCAATGTTTTTTGGGTTCAACAACGTAGAATGGGAATTGAGAAAGAGAGAGTGTGATCAAATTAGAAGGAGAAAGTATTAGTCTAGGTTAATTTTAGATAACTCCAAGAATAGTGAATCTATTTTCGCGAACTCGTCAGCGATAAAGTTGCCTGTAGAATCTCCGTGTCCTCCTATCCATACAATGCCTGGCACTCCACAACAGCACAACAGCTTGACTAAGGATTATGATATATCAGTCCGATATCCTATAACACCAAAGCTAGCTTTTCTTTTATGGATTATATCAGCCTGAATTTCGACTTGACTGTTGCTAAGGATTATGATATCTCTGTTTGATATCCTATGATACCAGAGCCAATTTGCTTTTATTTTAATGGCTAATATCTCAGTCTGAAATTGAATACAATCATGGCTTTGCTTGGATTTGCACACAAAACACTATCGATGCTCTATCGAAATAGTACAGTGGATGTCCACTAGTACGAATTATATAGTGTCAGGCCCTTTCGTAGTACCCAAAAATTCGTACTATTGAACAACACATTTTGTATGTTTAAATTCAAATAATACACCTAAAATATTGGATTTTTTATTTTTCTTTTATTTTTCATGAAAAAATACATTACGAAACAAAATATAATAAATGTGTATTATTTCAAATATATTTCTTGTACATAAACAGGCATAAAAGGGACATACATATTTACGTATATGAATTATTAACTTTGAAAGTATGGTGAGTCCAATGGTTGAAATGAGATACAGAAGGTTTTAAATTTTAATGTTTTTAAAAATATGTGTGCCAATTGTTGCATGTACATATCTCTTCTAAAATGTATTAAACATGTTAAGATTACCTACAATTTTTATTAGAATGGAATATACCACTTTCAAAAACAATTCTCTAATTTAAAAATTTGGAATACTTAAAGGATCACATATAGTAATGCTTAAACCCATTTGAATGTGGAGTCATACTACTTTCAAAATTGACAGTTTATATATACATATATAAATATCATTTTACTTATTAGAAAATCCATAATTTAACTTTGATGTTTATTACTTTGTAAAATGATAAAAATAAATAATAAAATAAAAACTTCATTCATACGTAAATAAAACCAAAATTCCAATAAAAATGCGTTATTCGTACTATCGAACAGAAAAATTGTGTCTTTATTCGTACTATAGAGTAGACAATGCAACAATTATGCCATTCGTTCAAAAAGGGTCGTAATAAAGAGGGTACGTACTATTGGACGTCCACTGTATTTTAAGTGCATCGTCGTTTAAGCAACGTCGTAATGCAACACTTTTATATCTCAAGAAATCTAGTATTCTGAACTAACCGTGGTGAGCCCCTGTTTGATCATTGCTTCACCCAATTAAATTATATATTTACTAGCTATACCCAGTGTGCTTCGCTACCCTTATCGTAATGGAATAAAATAAGTATCATTATTGTAAATGTATATATCTGCAATATCAAAAATTCCCCTTTTAGAGAACTCTTTAAGTTTGATTTTATGATTCTAGTCTCAATATTACAGAAAATTAGAAAAAACAGTTGAATAACGAAAAAGTACCAGACAGTGCCTTTTTATATATTTTCATTAAATCAGGATGACGCATGTTTAATTTTCAACCAGAAACCAAAAAAAAAAACGCATAAAGATTTTTATACAATCAGGAAGCTACATTTCCAATTTATTGTTTTTAGGTTCAATATTATAGAAAATTCGAAAAGTATTAGTAAAAGAACAAAAAAGTACCAGAGTATGCTTTTTCAATTTTCGTGTTTAATTTTATGTTTATATATTCAATATTTTAGAAAGCTCTAAAAGTACCAGTACCAGTGAAGTACGAAAAAGTACCAAAGGACCTATTTTATTTAATTTCATGTTCCTAAGTTCAAAAAGTACCAGAAAATATTACAGTTTAAATTTTCATTTACTCAAGTCCCTGATTGCTTTTAAAGATTATAATTAACTCCGGGCTCCACATGCTTAATTTCATGTTTCTAGGATCAATATTATACAAAAATCCAAAAGTACCTTTTGAAGAACGAAAAAGTACCAAAAGTCCCCTTT
>NC_060953.1:32479222-32531610 GCF_022045245.1 Lucilia cuprina
GATCTATTTGGTGGGAGACCAACCCCCTGTCCAAATTTCAGCTCTTTAGCTTTAACCGTTTAGGCTGTACGATGATGAATCAGTCAATCAGTCAGTCAGTCAGTCAGTAACGTTAGAATTTTATATATATAGATAAGCTTTTCCAACATCTTCTCTTAACGTTTCTAATGTTTGAAAATCAAACCTTTTCAAGGATTTGCATAAAAACACGTCTCGTAACTTTTGGCCTGGTTGAGGATCAGAAGATCTATTAACCGAAATCTTATATTAAATTGTATTGAAAAAATACACCTTTTCAGATCTTCGGTACTAGTCATAATATTTCTGTCATCAAAAGGGACATTTCAATTAAAAACTCTGCAAACATCGTAACTATTTAAACATATATATCCTCTCAAGTGATCCAACTCAAAAATCGAATTTCCACCAAGGTTAGTACTTTTACATTTTTTGCCATGCGCGATCGTATACCGGAAACAGAATTTGTCGGAAACTGTGAGACACTAGATCCAGAATTAACCATCTTGAGAAATGGGAAACAACCTTTATTACAAACCCGGAAACCTATATAAAAGTACTACCGATTCCATATGTTAGTAAAAGAATACACGTAAAATTGGATTGATGGATTTTGATAAATGTAGTAACAGTGTGGTTGGAGAAACGGATAGTTTTGCCAATGTAATTGGTAAATTAATAATTAATAATAATTCCTCTTAAATGAACAAATGGTGTTAACGCCGCAAGTCTGTTATAAAACCTCTTATTAGTAGAGAAGTATCTATAAATTGCCATATGAAGTTAGTTTATTCTGAAAATTCATTCTTAAAACTACTGGGTTTATGTAAAAAAAAAACTAAAGCTTCAACATTATATTTTCCAAATGTTGGCTCACTGACTGACTGCAACTTCCAAAAATTCATTGCCATTATTTTGTACAAAAAAAAAACGTAAAATCAAAATGAAAGCAACAAAAATATTCTGAAGCTAACATTTGTTGCTTCTTTTATCTGAATACATACATACGTACGTACGTTTGAAAACGTATACAAACTGAAAATAGAAGCGGAAAACTTTTAAAACATCAAAACTTATCCTAGAATACAAACAAAAAATACGTGCAAACTTTCATTCCGTTTATTTTGTTAGCGTTTCAACTAACTTTTTCATATTAAATATACGTTTTGTACACTTGGAAAAATAGTAACAACTCGGATCAACTTCTAATAGTGAAAATTTAAAGTCAAGTGTAAAACTATAAAATATTATTAAAATATTTTGTGGTCAAAATTTCCCCGAAAATTTTGTGAGTCTGAGGACAAAGTAAATATAAGAATTTTTTAATTTTGAAAAATGTAACAAAAAATAACAAATCAAATTGAATAACGCTTACTAGGTTTAATCTGTGGTCTTTAAAACTCCATTTTCTAACTTTTAAAAACATTGTTTAATGGATTAAAAAAAATCAAGTTTTCTGTACTGGATCTAAAAGGTGATATATACAAAAAATAAACATAAAAATGATGAGCTCAATACCTCTCATAGTTTTGCCGTACCTGCTATGTAAAGTTGAAAGATTTCGCGAAAAAGGCATTTTCTAAAGGGGGATAGAGTCATTGATTCTCGTAAAATTTGTTAAATAGATTTTGACTCTTAATAAACATGGATAAATCGTTTTTGAATTTAATAAGGACCCAGAATATATACACTCTTGTGGATCTTTGACCAATATTTCGATGTGTAACAAACCGAAGAACAATATCAATATACAATGTCATAATAATTGTGAATTTTACAAAAAATCTCCTTTTTTGTGACAAAAAAATTTTCACGTTTCGTTGATGAAATTTTTCCCTGTTATTAACTCAATAGTTTTCTGTTACAGAGCTTTGCTGCCACAAGGCACAACTTGTGCATTTATGCAGTGCTTTTATTTTGCCCAAATACAGTATTTGTCTTTTTATGAGCTTTCATCTGATGTGGGTAACAATTTTTTTTCAATTTGTCAGTGTGTGTATAATGGCTTTTCCTTCTACTAATATTTTTCAAACAATATTTGCCAACAATTTGGTTGTGCTATGTACTATAAGCATGGAAAAAAATTTGTACAATTTTATCTTTTTGGTACAATTTGTTCTAAAAACTCAAACGGTTCAAGAACTTATTTTCAGTTTGGGATGACTTAAATAGTTTAGCAACAGGTTAGTTAGATCAAAATTTGTTTATTTTATATTAAGTTCTCGTACCTATTTATTTTAAATATTTAATTATATTAAACAGTAACTGGCTTTAGTATATCTGAATCAAGGTACAATTCAACTTAAATGCTTTATTATGAAAACTAAATCACATTTTATTCGTATACAGGTGTAGGGTATTATATGGTCGGCCTCGCCCGACTATAACTTCTTAGTTGTTTTTTTTATTTTTTAAGTTCTAATCATTCGAAGTTTTTAGTTCGTTTGGTATGTGCGTTGTTTAACCTTGCCAAGGACATAGAACATAATTTCAAAATATAAATGCATTATTATTCGTTTAACATTAAGTAAATAAAATATAAATATATACTCATACCTTCGTTTTATATTCTTAGGTTAAATTCGTAAATATACAATCATAAATTTTTGTTATTAAAAATAGCTAAACAAAAACGATATTAAAAAGTGTTCAACATAAATCTGGCAATTACTTGCACTTAATAAAGAACTTACTTTTCAATGACAACTACATAACGTAGTTGTATAATAATACTCAATTAAATTGAGTATTACACATGATGCAATTATTCGTCATGCACTCTCTCAAGTCTTTGTCGAAAACATATGTGCAATAGAAAAGGTTATTCTCGTAGAGAGTTATAACATATCTCATTGTTTAAATATATGTGAGGGTTCCGACACTTGATCCTAAGATGATAATAACAACACCATCATTACAAATCCCAGATATTATGAAACACAGCTAATGTGAAGGAGTTGATAGCATAAGTAGTTAAACTACCTAATATTTCTGGAGCACAGAGGAGGATGTTTCAGATGTTTTAGAAATCATAGTGCGTCAATTCCACGATACAGCAAATCACAGAAAAATTATGGAATAGAGCATATAGTGAAAGAGGTGAGTGATAGTATAGCCAAATAACGTGTTATCATTTTCTGGATCTCAGAGGAGGAAGTTGCAGATGCAATAGAAAATCATAGTTAATGAATCCCTAAAAACCAAAGTAAAATAGTAATTCTACTCAATATTTACCGCAAAGAGAAGCAGATACTGTAGAAACCAAGCCATACACTCACTTAAAGTCAGAAGCATTCGAGTAAGGGTGACAATCCAGATATTCCAAAGACAAACATTAAGCTAGGTGGTGTAAGAGAAAAAGAGACTAAGACGTTGTCTCTTCTAATTTTTAGATACTTTAACAAAAGTTTTGTTTCCATAGTAATATTATCATTTAATATTAAGATATTATTATTTAATAATGAATTATGTACATATTACTAGATTTTTGTACCCATCGTTGCCCGGGGTTTTAAGTGTTTTCATAACATTATACCTAAGTATTCTCCCATCAGAAATTTTTCCCTAACTTTTTCATGTTTCGAAAAATGCTGAAGGTCTCCTTATAAAGAAACTCTTTAGAATTTCTTTGTGATTTTAAAAAGATATAAAATAAATTTCATTGGATTTGAACAATATTTATAAAAGGTACCAATACAGTACCAAAAATACTACCCATACCATCTTTCTCCATTGAATTACTAAAATGTATGTATTTTGTTAATATGTTTTGTATCATTTCAGAAATCGATCTTGTAGAACATTTATTAAGATAATCGCGTCAGAAAGGAACCTTTTCCTCTTTATTAATGATGTTTTGCAAAAACATTTTTGAAAAACAAATTTTTTGACCGATCACGGAAAATATTAATAAAAAATATATATTTCTCAAATTTAATAAAAATGTTCGTAAAATGTAGTATATTTTGGCTTAGAATTTTATAAATTTCGTGTAAAAAATTAATTTATTTTGATCATAGCTGATAACAGTTTCACGATATCTTTTAAGGAGCAATTTTTAATAACTTTTACATTTTTCAAAAAATATATATGTTTTACATCTTTTGAAATACCAAATCTATGTATATTACGATTATTTAACAATAATATGTAAACTACATATTTACCTACTGGCATCATTTATCACATAATATCGAAATATACGAAGTATACTCGTACCGCGACCAGGTCACGTTTTTGGAGACAAAATCTATTGTAACTATGTTTTACTAAAAGTAACAAGAAGTACAATATTAGCTTTGTTTTGACCGATCCGAAAAATTTTGTTAGAATGATGTATGTGTACTTTTTATTTAAGACGAATTTTATCCCTATAACATTATATTTCAACGAAATATGTATTTTTCGGAACTGGACCTTATATGGGAGTTATGGTACGATGCAGATCTATGTTGGTTGTATGATTTCCGTTCATATTATATTTACATTTACATACCGATATATTTGAGGGAATATGAGAAATTTTTGGTCACTTCAATAAAGTTTAGACAGAAAGACATAGCTAAATCGACTCAGAATCTCACAAGGACCCAGAATATGTATGAATATTTCTGAATGTTACACACGAAACGACAAACTTATATATACCCTATATCCCCACTGATGGTGGTGGAGGGTATAAAAACAAATAGAGGTCGTGAGTTCAGCGTGGGTGTAATGTTGATAAGTAACAATGCACTGGAACTTCTGGGTTGTAGAGTCAATAATGGACTAATTCTCATACAATTTAGCAGAGAGATATTGCCTTGTAACCAAGTTATTTATGTACGTAGAATTTCAATATTTGTATTTTTATGCAATTAATGACCCTTAAAGTAATTTTTTGAAGGGGGCCTTAATTGGGGTCAATTATGAACCGATCCTCAAAGAATTTAGAAGAGATATTTTTGATTGTATGAAACATATTTACTTCAAGTGTCATCGCTCTATCCGAACTTTTAAAGCAGTACTGAGAGTTAAAGTCATTTTCTAAAGAAGACCTTTTATTGGGACTAGAGTCAATTATGTTCCGGTTCTTATAAAATTTGACAAATATATATAGGTTCCTATAAAAGAAGTTCATGTCGAATCATACCTCTTTAAATACTTTTTGATTCAGTTATGAGATTTAAAGTCATCTGATGGGAACCTTAGCTAGGGTAGGGTCAATTAAGGGCCGATTCTTGTAACATTTTACAAGGATATTTGGATTCCTATAAAACATGTTTGTGCTGAATTTCATCACTATAGATGCTTCCTTTATCCAGTTATGTGCGTTAAAGTAATTTTCTGGGTCCTATAAAACATGTTTTTACCGCTTTAAATGATTCTTTTAGACAGTCCACAATAATTTCTTGTAAATTTTATTAAACTTGGTCCTACAGTTTAACCCTTCTGCATCCTTTGAATATGTGCCCTTCCTATGATCATTTGGGTCAATATGACCCAACATTAATGTAAACAAAATTTCGTATTTTATTTGCTTTTTTCAGTGTAATAAAAAATAATGATAACTAAAATAAATAAATAGCTACCCAGCATAAAATAAACTTCTAAAGAAGCGAAAAAGAAGTAGAATTTACTCAATGGAAGTACTGAAAAAGACCCAAAGAAACAATGATTTTAACCCAGGCTTGTTATAGGAGTTAATCTTAGGCAACAATTTTTATGTTCTTTTTTTGGAAGTTATTAGAAAGTGAAATTGTAGTATTATAGAACATAACTAAATTGATTCAAATAATATTAACATAAATAAATGACATGAATTTATTAATTAACTTCAAAAAACCCAACAGAAAATGTATAGCTTACTACATTGATATTGTGTTGCTTATTTTGTATTCGAAAGCGCTTACAAACATACACACATTCTGGCTTACTTTACACAGGGTATGACCGCTTGAAAATGACACACTAACTCATATACTTGGTTTGCGATATTGTGTGAAGATTATACTTTTTTAATAATATACTTGTGTATGGAAAAGTAGCTATTCCTACATTCTTCCCGATATACCTAGTAAGTAAAATTGTTTCTACAGCACCTTCCTGGCTGGAACACAAGTATATCAAAAAATATCTACAACAACTTTCTATTTAAAATACATGTGTATTAAGAAGTATCTAAATATGTATGTTTTTTAAAAAATGCAACCCAAATACATGTTTCTACAAATTCATTCATAAGCATAAGGCCATTCCAATCATTACTAGATCATGATCCTAATTTTAATCAACAAATTTTGCTTAAAATTCATCTAAACATTGAAAAAATGTTGATCCAAAAAATATTTTTCGATAAATGAAAAATTTTTTGTTGATTAAATTACAGCACACTTGATTTTTTATATTATAAAATTTTCTGTGGGGTAATATTGGTTTAATAAAAAAAAATTAAATACAAAAAATATACCTTAAATTTAAAAACAAAATTAACTGTTTTCGCTTCTTTGGAAGTTAATAAACTCCACTTCTACAGAATGTAATAAATTCACTTAGTACTACTTTTGAAGTGGAGGTAACTGTTATTCTTTTGGAAGTACTTTATTTTATTTTTGCTGTGTAGTATACATATGTACATTAGGGTGTCCCGTGGACTACTTTTAATAAATGTTATTCTTTTGGAAGTACTTCATTTTATTTTTGCTGTGTATTATATGTATACTACACAGCAGTACATTAGGGTGTCCCGTGACCACTTATTAAAAGAAACCGATGCGTTTAAATGTACTATACACGAGAAAATTAATAAACAATATTTTTGAAAAGATACTCAGTTCCCTACCAGCGATTATTTACATATCAAAAAAACTTTTCTTCAATCTGTTTGAATTGAGTGTCAAAAGTTCCGTAATTATGAGCTTATCGCGGGAAAAATAATTAAAGTTATTGTTAATATATTTCTGGTCCAAAAAATGATTCCTAATGTATTATAAGGGGCACAAAAATTTCAAAAAAATTGAAATGGACTAAACTAAATGCCAAACTAGGCATTTCGATAAAAAGAGGAAATAATATTCCACTTCAACCCAACAAAAAACATATTTTCTACCAAAAATATTCTACAAAAACGTTAGCATTATTTTTGCGTAATCAGCTCAAAATTATGAAATATTTAAGTCCCATTTCGAAAAAATCGAAAATATTTTATTTTTCAAAATTATACTGAGTAGTAGAGATCTGAAGATCATTCCAGAAACATTTTTTATACCCTGCACCACTTTAGTGGGTTCATGATGAACCTTATGAACTTTATTAGATCCTAGCCTCTATAAAAAGCCACCTTCAAAATTTGACTGAAATGTCCACATTTTTTATATGATTAAATAGATATTTTGTAGGGTTCTATAAATCGACTTTTGAAAAATCGAACAATCGACTTTTTGTCGAAAAGTCGAAGTCGTCTATTTTGTTTCGAAAAAGTCGATAACTTGACTATCGTCTGTGAAAAAGTCGCCTTTGGAAATAAAAGTCGAAAAAAGTCGAAAAGTCGGAAATAGTCGAAAAGTTAAAAAGTCGAAAATCGTCGACAAGTTTGAAATACTCGAAAAGTCGAAAATAGTCAAAAAGCCGGAAAAAGTTAAAAATAGTCAAAAAGAAGGAAAAAGTCTATTTACAAAATACTAAAAGTCTAAAAGTCGACTTTTAACTAAATGTAAAAAGTCGAAAAGACGACTTTTACCTAAATACAAAAAGTCGAAAAGTTGAATTTTCGTTTCAACTGTAGAGCCCTAACATTTTGTTAATGGTTCATGTAGCAAAATCTTTCGATGCAAAATATGCTCATTTATTAGATGATCTGCAAGTTCTACAAGTTAAAGCCTGCGTCTGAAGTTTTTATTGAAAATTCAAGCTGGACTTATATCAGTCCATATGACGTAGGAATTATATGCTGATGCATCTATAGTATTTGAAAACAATTTGAATAAATTCGTTTGTGTGTACAGTTCACGTGTCAATGCATTAACATATCATCATACAACAAGAGTGAAGATATATAAATTTTAATTTTATCGTTTTCTTTTAAAAACAAAGTTTTCGTCCCAGTGATGGATAAATTAAAGTTTCTTGTTCATAGCTTATAATCAAAGGGACAAATTTGGCGTTTGAAAATAAAAATTGGGTCAAATAGAGCCAAGGAGTGTAAATATTGACGTCGCAAAAATACACGACAGGAATATGTTTGTTAATATACAAATCATTCTCCTAATTTTTTGGCATTCCATAATAAGTCATGGCATCCGTAAAAGGTCCACAACCAAAACTCAATATAAATTTTTCCTTCAATAGAAATGTTAGTACCTTTAATTTTGATAACTCGACAAAAGTTTAGTTATAGTACTCTCTTGTTAAAATTTACTTTAAGATACTTAAACTTTAAGATTTATTATAATTTTAATTGTAAAAATATCTAAATAAAAAAATAAATAATTTTATACGTACATTCAAAAGTATATTTGGATCTAATTTATAATCAGAGTAAATGATAGCAAGCTTACTTGTTAGGGAAATTTATCCCGAAATGCGGGAATTCCATAAACGTTTTGTGTCAAGAAAGCACTGATAATTTATGTTCTCAGTATTATGTACTTTAAATTAGTTCATTATCCTTCGGAATTTTATTAGTATGTGTGACTTTTGCATGTATTTCTGTAATGATTATTAGTTCCCTAATGTAGGCTCTACTTAAAATTTTCTTGTCTTAGGTCAGTTATGTATTTAACTTGTATCCGTCTGTGTAAGAATTCATTGACTTATTCATATGCGTAACCACAAAGTTCTCCATATTCTTTCATATAAACATTATTACGCACACACAATAATAAAACTCAAACTTGCACATACTGACAAATCAAAATACAAACAAGCAGTCTCGTGTGCTTTTGTATCTTTTATATTTTAGACATCCAACGAATATATTCTCACAACATTGGTCCTTGTCTTTTATCCTTTACATACCTCTTTTTTGTTAGTGTTTGTTGTTGTGTTTTTTCTTGTCTTTTGCCTATTATTTTTAGTGTAACAAGATTCGTTGGTTGATTGAGAAAGGGAAGATTTTATACAGAAGGGTTAAATGTACGAAAAATATTGAAAGAACTAAACTGTTGCATGTTTATGAAATTGTTTGTTATCAATTATTGGCCTGATTACGAATATGGTTATATAAACCCCTCCATGAGCATCTGAATATGTCTGTCCTAACCATTAGTTGATAAGTGTTGATTAATAACCCAATATGCCATTTCCTCAGTCTTGCTATTGTTGCTGAGTAATGCAGTTGAGAATACAAACATACAACCTTGTAAAAAATATCCAGCAAAAATAAAACGAATTACTCCAACCACTTCAAAAGTAGCACTACGTGAATTTGTTTACCTTCTGTGGAAGTGGTGTTTCTTTATTTTGGAGTTGATTGACAATTCAATTATACCACAATTTTACTTCCTAATAACTTCCAAAAAAAGAACATAAAAATTCTTCCTAAAAATGATTTCAGATGTAGTGAATTTAGAATCAAATAAAAAGATCATCCTTTTATGGCAAGCCTGTGTTAAAATCATCACTTCATCAGGTCTTTTTTACAGTTGTATATTTAAAAACTGATCGATATACATTGTTGACACCTCACTTCAAATTTGTAAACAAAAATAAGGACAATGAAACTCCTATGTAAAATGTTTACATGGTTGATATAATAAAGAACAGGTGCCTTTTCTCTTTTAAGACATTTTGTTTTCAAACTAATTCATGGTTCAGCAATAATGTATGTAAAATTATGTTTTTTAACTAGTTCAAGTAATTTTTTCTATTTTTATGTAAGTAAGGTGAAATTTTTGTGTTCGTGAGAATGTCCACTAACATCAAGTAAGAGTCTTATAATCAGCTACTCTGAATTTCGGAAGTGGTCTCATATATGTGGAGTTTGACAATGAATATAATAAACGTCAGGGTGATTTTCGGAAACGGGGGTTCGATGTAGGATTGGATCAATTATGGACCATGATCTCCATAATTCAAAGAAGAAGTTAATTTTTTAATTTTATCATAATCCTATACTTTTGAAATACTTTATTAGCGATTTATTAAAGGCCTGCACAAGACAACAATAATGCGAAACGAAATTTTTATACCCTACACCACCATAATGGAGAGAGTATTATACGTTTGTGCTGATGTTTGAAACGCTCAAAATTATTGGTACTACAACCACCTTAAAGTATACCGATCGACACAGAATCACTTTCTGATCATGGATCAGGCATGTTTTTCGGCTCAACGACGAAGTCCATTGAAAATGGCTGAAATCGGTCCACTATTTCACCTAGCCCTCATACAACCCTAACCCTCGAAAAGGGCTTTTGAGTTCATAATTATGTAGTGTCCGACCGAGCTTTCGGTTACGGGTTTGCAGTTCGGTAAAAAGTGAGGATGGGCCAATGTTCGATGTTCGGCGAAATTTTGACCGAACACCGAACTATTTATAAAATGTTTATTTATCATAATTTTACATCATCAAAAAGTTTTTAAAATGCTGAAAATTTGTTTAGAGATGTTATCATACATCCTGGCTGTACAATAAATTTCCGATATATATATAGGTACAAAACGCCTTTTTAACTGTACGTTTTCTCGGCTGATTTGAAAAACAGTTGACCAGAAAGTGATTAAAAAGCGAAAAGTGAAACATTTAATTTGAATTATCTATTCTCAAACGATGTAGACATGTCTGTCAGTCAGTCTCTTAAAAGAACGATAGGATCTAAACTATTGTTGCAGATTGATTATTTTATATTTTGACATGGCCTCCATATACGGTTCTCTTTAGAAAATGACTAACGTTTATAACAGGCTTAAAAATACTAGTATTTTTATGAAATTATACCTAAATTTTTATGAACCAAAATTTCATATAAACCGGCAAATTAAAATTTGCGAATTGTGTTAAGTATTCCTCTTTATATTATATATATTTGTATTAAGTATTCCTCTTTATATTATATATATTTATATTCTTTATATTATATATATTACATACTTAAAACGAAATTTTGATCACCTTGGATCATAAGTATAACAATATTATGATAAATACAAAACTATCATGCTGAAATATTTTGACGGTATTTAATCATATGATATTTTAAAATTGTTACAATAACGATAATAGGTTTAGACTACAATCATAATTTTTACCACAACCTTGCGTTTTAAAGGTATTTAGATATATGCATTTCACAAAATAGTTTGTTATTAGATATTTATCACTCGCTGGGATTCGGAATTAGTTGATAATTGACCCAATTGCTAATTAAAGACCCTTTTCAAAATATCTTCCGCATGTTCATATTTTGGTTTTAAATGTTATAAATTTATTACTTTTTAATCATAAATGCGTTTTTCATTTACCGAATTTCGGTGTTTGGTATTGAACGAAATTTTGAGTTCGATCGGACTCTATAATTATGTTAAATATTGAAGTATCTCTACAGAGATCGGCAAAACTTAGTTTTATATACATACGTCTTAATTATACAATTGATTTTCGTAATTATAGGGTTTTATTTGAATCTAGCCCCCATATAAAGTCTTCTTCAGAAAATGTTATGAAGGTCAATTATTCACTTATAAACACTAGTATCACGATGATATTCTGCATACATTACTGTAATGTAAACGTATAATCATGTACCGAAATTAATAAGTATAGGTACTTATTCACCCTTGCCCCCATATAAGCTCTCTTTAAGAAAATCACTTTTTTCCAACAAATTGTTAAAATATTTTGGAACTAAAGTGATGCTTGTCAAAATTATTTGATAAAACCACACAAACAGCAAGTTTCATTGACATCGTGTTATTTTTAAGTTAACAATAAGCTTTAAAGACATTTTCTAAAATGTTATTTCTATGGAGGTAGGACCAACTATGAACATATGTCCGCCATATTTGGCTCTGAGTCTGGAACAGATAGTCTATAGTATGGTTATATCCAATATACCAGACAAAGACCATAAATATATGCAGCATGCTTATCTAAAGGAACAATTGGTGTAAATCGAATCCTATCCTAATCGATAGTAAACTGTATGCATTGGCAATATGCGAAAGCGCCCTCCATAGCGTGTACAATTTTATCCCATCTTTAGATAGGTTTGATATTGACAGGGTGCACCGAAACTGGATCAGCTTCATGCTAAGGAACAGATGGATAAGCTTTCAGTAAAACAGTATTTCGCGGTACAAAACAAGTTTACATTTTGTATTTTCTCTGGCTTAATACGATTAATAGCCTCTTATGGACGGATAAGTACTTAGACACTAGGGAAGCCAATCGGGACTGATTCGCGATTTTTGAATGGATCGGGATTTCTAAATCCCGAAAAATAAAAATACATTTTCAAAAAGTCTTAGTAATTTACCGACTAAACTAACATTTTCTATTTCATATTACAATATGAATACATAAAGTATGTGTTTACTAATACAGAAAGCTTTAACATAAGTATTTTCTGAAATTTTTGGAAATCAAATTAATTCAAAGTACTAAAAATAATAAAATAGTTATTTAAATATAGTTCTTTCTAGATACACCACTCATGTGACCAACCGTCTTGAGCTGAATATCGGATATATGGTTTTTAATGACCGCTAGGGAAACACTGCAAAACTGGTCTATATCAAGTATAGCCATCGTAGTTCCAGCATTTGCCAAGACATCAGCAATATTATTTCCAGTATTATATCGTGCCCTCTTACCCAAATAAGAGAATTATCTTCTCGCCATCTTATTAACAGGTTGACTGCCAGTATAGATTCTGATATACCCATATTTGATAGTATCAATGCCTATTTATTGTCCTTTTTATACCCTACACCAATTTAGTGGGTTTGACCCGAGTAGCTCATAATTATGTTTAATATACTCGTCAAGCTTCCAAGCAGAAGTCCGAGCTATAACCAGGAAAATTCTTTGGAATTATGTACATCCAAGAATATAAGTTTTTGAAATTTGTTTACTTCTACAAACTCTTTCCAAACAGGCCCAATAGTGGCCTAATCGTATGTTTTTGACTTTATGTAAACGTCTTTTTTGTGTATCTATTTGTATTACTCTTTAATTGAAATAGTATTATTGAGCTACAATAAAAGTGAAGATGTTTGCTTTATTGAATTATCAAATGGCAATCTTATCTAGAAATAAAATAACCATGTTCTGATTAGCTACCATTTCACTCCAATCGTAACTCGCTCGTGATCTAATAAAGATGATTCATTCAAACATTTAACCATTATTGTTTAAATCCAGGCTACAACAAGCTACGATAGAAAATGCGTTTCGTATGAATGTTTCATTGTTCTTTACATTCTTCAGGTTGGTTTCTTTTCCATTACGTTTCGTTTGCTAGTTTGATATCAAACAAGTTGGGTTAAAATATAAGTTCGATGTTTGTGTTGGTTGTTCTTTATTTTTTGTTTTGCAACCCAATTTCGTTATTGTAAATGCGTTAAACAAATTGTCCTGCATTCTTGGTTTATTTCAGAAATGTTTGTACAGTTTTAAAATGATGAAGATATAATTAATTTCATTTTTTTTATGAATACAGCAACAACCACCATGTGTTAATAAATTTAAGAAATTTTTAACTAAATGTGAAACACTTTTACTTATGTTTTTAGTTTAAGAGATTTAAGTGAATGTTATTAAAACAGCAGAACTTAACTAAAGTGCAATTGGAGTATAAACATATGTACATATGTACATTTTTATTTATATGTGTTTGTACAAGAGGATGCCATATTTTGAATTATTAGATACTATTGGGGAAAAATAAGTTATATAAGGAACTAATGAAATATTTACTCTTTTAGAAGCAGTGAATTGTTCCAATTGTATTCATATGTATGTACATACATACTTACATACTTATGTATATTGAAACAGCTTTACTTTAAACTTTGAGATTTTCTATAAACATATATCTGGCATCACTTTACATCACAAGTATCCTTGTGCTTAGAGTCTTCAAGTGAGTTTATGTACATACATACAGGCATGTGTGTACTATCTGTGAGTTAATTTTAATGTCTTTATTTTAAAAAAATTATGCATCTGCACACTAAAAGATGATGAAGATAATTAAAATACAAAAGAGAGAAAACCAACCAAAACGAATTCAAAACAGTTTGTGTTTCATATCCAAAATGCACACAATTCGTTCACACTTACACAAGTTGAATGCACTTAAAATCAGGATAAAATCATTGTATTATTTTAACTTATTTTATATAAAAGAAACGTGAGTTTAGGTGTGTATTCGAGAATATACATTACAACATTTCTTACATATGAACATACATATGTATGTATGTACAAACTTTCATGTAAACTGTAAACGTACATATTACAGCTTTTTCCTAAAAACTGTAAACGGAAGAAAGATTAGTATGTTAAACTCATAAATAAGGCATCCTCCAAAGAAATTTTCTAAAACAATTATATGAGGATTATATATTGATCACGTGTTTTCTTAAAGCATGGAACCGTTCGGATTTAGTTAGAGATTCATTCAGGAACGTAGTGTTCATTGCCGCATTTACACCCATGCAACATTTAAAATAAATCTGTCCCAAAAATACACCAGATTATAGAAGCGTATGTTGCAATTATGCATTTAAATTATGCACTGATGTGCTTTGCTGATCTGTGGTGTATTTTATTTTAATTTTCGATCAAGGATTATATCAACTCTGGAAATTTTGTTTATATATTGTTTTAGATATCAGCTGTTATACATTTTAAGTTTTCAATATATTGTGAAAGTTTATAACTCCAAAGCATGCCTCGAAGAAACGCCATTCAATATAGTGGAACCATTCTTTTTATAACCAATGGCCTCTAGGCTGAATGTCACCATGTTATTATGGTCTAACTTAAAAATATTCATATCTGTTTAAATATTATCTACTATGATCAAAATAAGCCCAAAATTTTTTACATACAGTGTTGTTGTAATGGGCAACATAATCGTGAATATTATGAGTAGTAAAAACTAAAATCTACTGTATAGGATGACGTTTTGTTATGGCATGTTTTGTACACCGCTACGATGTCTTGAAAATTTAAAATATATTAATGCTGATATTTACAATTATATATACTAGCCAACTTTGTCGGAAAATATCGATCCTAGTGGTACGAAAAGGGACTTAAGATCCAGATAATTCAATTAGAATCAGAAGAACTATACCAAAAATATATCTTGGAATGTTTAAAAACAGATCCTTATAACAAAAATTATTTTTTTTAGATACCTTAAGGAATCTTTTAAATCCCAATATTAAATTTTAGTTTTATCTCTTAAAAGAATAGAAAAAAATGGCAAATATGGTCAAAAATCATAATTTTAATGATATTATATAAAAGGATGGTACAAATGCCCCAAAATTGTGGGCCAAATGGGCCAAAAATATATCCTTTGATAGTAACCCCTTAAAACAATTTTAAGCAAAAAGACCATTCGATTCTAATTTTTGTTTCGCAAAATATGGTCAAATATGAAATACAGGAAAAATTCGAATACTTTTGTGAAGTAATTTTATGGACTTTTTTTAAATAAAGCTAAATTTAAGTAAATGTGAATTTTGTAAATTTTAAAAAGCGTGTTATCAAAGCTAAGGACTGTCTAGACAATTAAACAAATTAATTTATTAATTTTGCATACAAAATATGTTATTAAATTTGGTTTCTTTTCACATTATACTTAAATTCGAATACTTATGAGAGACACTGTATATTTGACTTGATACTTAACTTCTTCGGCAATATTCGGATAATTAAAAACTTAAATATCAGCGATGCTAGCGATTTTTCTAATTTTATATTTGACGTTTTTATGCGCCAACATGATACTTTACCCACAAAATTCGCTCTCACTCATCCTTTATACACGTTTACTCACACATGGACACCATAAATATACATAATTCCTTTATTTTATATTTATTTTGTTTCAAATGTAAAAAAAAAAATCGTAACATGAGAACACACAAGGCTCAACATAATAACAACAAAAGAAGGATGAAGAAAAAAAAAAATAAGCAAAAGTAACAAAAACAACTACAATAATTCCACAGCAATGCCCCTGCATATACAAAACCATATTAAAGTACTTTTTTCTCTCATGTTGTTTTTGTTTCTCTTTTAAATTCCTCTTCTTCTTGTTCGTTGTTGATGTTGTTTTTTTTCATTTCGAGTTTTCCGAAATCATGAAATGAAAGGAGCAGATGTTAAATTTTTAACATTTTATTTGCTGTTATTGTTGTTGTTACATTTGTATGAATTGTTTTGTTGATTCGTTTGGTAGTTCAGTATGATTTTATTTCTTACAATGAATACAAACTCATATGTACATCCTGGCTCATGTACTCACAGATACATACAAATACAAACATGCATATAAATATTTGTTGTTTAAGGTTATTGTTGCTGGTGATGCATATTTTTTTGCTTGGCATTCTTCCTTGTAGGTTTTTGATGGTATTTTGCGGCTAAACTAAATTGAACTGACTAACGTACTATTATGATTGGATGATCAAAAGGATGATTGGTCGTAGGAAACAAGGTGTTTGTTGAGCCCATAATGTTTAGTTTTAATTTTCTGCAGAAATTATTGTTACCATCATATAAACTAAAAAACACTATTCTATTCTAAAATTATTTGTCAATTTGGAGAAAATAGAATGAACTTGTCAAAAATCGATCCTTTGATTCTTTTGTACTTATTATCATTCGTAATGCTTTTGTCATTTCGTTAAAGTCAAGTGTAAGAAACAAAATCATAGGGAATTTGCCATTTTCAGTTAAAATCCTTTGAAGATTTAATTCACAATTGAATCAGTTAGAATTTGTATTTTCATGTGTAATCTGAATATTTGAGGAAAATTTCATCGTTCTAGCTCTTTTCGTTTTGACTCTATCGTACTTTCAACAGACGAACTTTCATGGCTAGATCGTCTTAGAATTTTTAATGATCCATATACAGTGGTTTCCCGGTTTAACGAAAGATATAATGTCAGGCCCATTCGTAAAAACGAAAAATTCGTTAAATCAAATAACAACATTTCTATGATTTATTGATAAAAATACGGTATTGAAAGGTAGGAAGTCTATTTTTTAAATCTTAAGTTAATTCCTTTTTAAAATTAATTCACCCATAAAGTTTTTGATAATTCCCATGCATTTCGATGCAGTGTGCAAAAGATAGAAATTAGTTTTTTTGTTAATCAAACCAAAACTAATGATTTTATGAAAAATTTTATAACAATTAGGTAAAAAACATATTTTTTGTTTAATAAAGTTGAAGTTAATTCATTTACAAAATTAATTCTTCTCTTATAAAAATTTATAAATGATGATAGATTTTGTGCTAACAGTACCTCTAGTCTGTCGGGACTATAAACAGTGAAAATCGAATGCATCATAGGTCTTTCCTTCTAATGATTTGACATGGAAACTACATAATCTGGAACCATAGAGCAAAGTTAAAGAATTTGTTTTGTACCAGTTATTAAAGAGGTGCCTTCAGTGGATTAAGTGATATAGAATATTGGTTTAAAGACTGTTTAACGATCATGTGTATAATCCAAAATATGTTCGGTTTTGTTGCAATAGATACCCCATAGAGGAGTGATTGGGAAACTTGGTATTGGAATTGATACGGGATGGATGTTGGGCCCCAACAGTTGGGGTACCAAGAGAGAGTGTCTTGAATGATTTTCTTAACAAGTGTGAAGGATGAAAGAAAAGTGTGCTGGCTTTTATAATGTACCTTATACAAGTGATACCATAGACTTTACCTTTTTTGTCCGGGTATGTTGTGTATTTACTAGAGTATTCAATAATTGGGGTTTTTGTCCTATTCGGTTTATTCGACAAATAATTATTTGGCGTTTTAAGTTGGCCGGTTAATAATAAGTAAATTCAAAATTAATCGGTTAATCGAATAAGTGGCAAGTGTATGTTGTTTTAATAATTATTTTTTTCTATTTTATTAATTTTTTTCTCAAATATTAGAAATAATTTATTTTCATGTGAAATCCTCTTCTATATAAAGAAATTAAGTTTATTAAATTTATGTACTTGAGATTTATCAACGTGTTCCAGAATTCATACGTTCCAATCAACTAGTGTATAACGTTATATTGCTGAAGAACTTATTACAAATACTATAGAAACTGATTCTCAAAACTGTATTTCTTTTCAGAAATCTGAAATGATTCTGCATGAACCCATTCTAAGAAGTAGATTAATCAGTACAACTTTACACAATGTTACAATGTTTCTGAAGTATTGTTATAAAAATCATCCAATAAATATTCTTTTTAATAAAAAGTAATTAAGAAATTAACACAGAAAGTAAATTTATTATAAAAATATTGAATTTTGTATAAGATATACAGTCATTTTATTGTTTAATAATAAGTTTTTCTTAATCGGTTAATTGATATAAATTATTCGGTTTATTTGTTATTTGAAATTTGGAAATTTTTATTTATTCGACCGATTAATCGTCAAAAATTGATCGATTAACCGATCGACGATTAATCGTTTGAATACCCTAGTATTTATTCTGTTCATACCAGATGTTCCAAATTATGTTCTTTGTAACTAAGAACAAGTCGTCGGCTTGCGTGGTTCGGTCTACCGATTTCCGACTCAACAAAGGCCATCCCTTCTACGTGGTTGTAAACATCAGTAATGTCTTTGCATCATGAAAATTAAGCAACGACATTATATAGCTTGAGTGTTTGAGAAAAATGCTTGTACATTATTGACCGGCAGAACCAAGTACAAACATTAGGAAGTAGCGAAGGTAAAATGCGTTTGTGTTGATGTTTATAACACCTAAATTATTGGTCCTGAACCCATCTAAAAACAGATTTTGAGTAAAATGAGCTCAGTATGTCTATATGCCCATATACATATATAAATTGTTAATTTTTTATTGTAAAGTAATAATATTTTTGTTTTATCTGCATACATGAGTATATAGTGTTACAACACTGAGGATAATTGATAAAAAAACGATTTTTTCAGTTTGTAAGCTTCTATTTTGATTGTTTAACATTAATTATATATTTGTATATGTATGTACATATATGATTTTACTTATTATTTACCTATTAGTAAAAATAACACCCAATATTTTTATATTCCTAATGAAATTTTGCGTTAAGGTATTTAGGTAATAATTACTACGCCTTTAAAACAAATTTTAAAAACATTCATACATATACGACATTTGGAAACAAAATTAAACACCTGTAGGATTTGTTTTACAAAATACATTTAAAATACGAATGATGTTACACGCACATGTAATAATTTTGAGAATTGAGTGACAAGATGGTGACAAGTGCCACCTCATACAAGTTTGTATAAATAAGTATGTATGTACATACATATGGAAGTGTGTTGTATAAGAAAGTGTGTGAGTTAAAATCTGTAGACATACATACGTATCTTTAAGATACAGATAATAGTGTGATACATGTTCGTTTACATTTCCTTCCTCTATATACTCAAATTGTAAAACACAAGTTGTGTCATAAAATTAAATGGTATTTATTTTCTGCCAGTCATTTATAGTTGTGAGTGTCTTTTTTATTATATTATGCCAGATCCCTTGACCAATAGTGTAAAATTTTAAAGCAAAAGTTAAACAAAAATCACAAGCAACAAATAAACTTTAACAACTCAAAGAAACATGTACATCACCATCCTTGTGTGTGCAGTTTTTCCGAAATCTTGAGGAAAGCAGATGTTTATTTTATTCCTTTTCGACTCACATACAAATTTTAAACAGGCATAGAAGCAAAAACAAAAAGCTGGGCGAGTATTGTTTGTTATTAACGATTTCTTACCTTAAGGCAACAAGTTAAGTTGTACTCATTGATCAAGTTTGAATATACAAAACTACAAAACAATGTTGTAATTTACTATGTATCTGACAAATGATGGTCGATGTTGTAAAGTTTTAGGGATTTTTTATTGATATTGTACTTTTTTTGGAGGATAATTCTGTGCATTATTTTAAATTTTGATAATATTTATTAGGGAATAAGGTTTGGATTGTCTAAAGTCATTCTTCCTGTTAAAGTTATAGAAATTGGCCCAAACAAAGAACGAATATCAAAAACAATAACCAATCTTAGTGTACTTGACTTAAGTAATGTAAAAATACAGATCGCGTACACCGATCTTGATGACAAAATATTTTCTTATTTGTTGACCATATTTAGTTTATAAAATTGTTAACATAAAATGTATGTATATTTCCAAAATATTCCCATCTGTAACGAAACTTGTTTTGGTACACTTCCGTTCATTCATTGGCACCATCACTGCAAATCACTCATTCATTCATATATTAAGAAGAGTTTTTTTTTAACGAATAAAATTATGGGAATCATTATATAAATTTGTTTTAATCAAATATTTTTTTATCAAAAAATAACGTAAAAAACGGGACATGCCATCCTTAAAAGAAAAGGACAGATAAGACAATATTTTTAACCGGAAGTCTGTAAATAAGATTTATGTTTTTGTTTATTAAAAAAGTGGACTCAAAAAATTAAAAACTGGATTATTTTAGCTTTAAAATTAAAAGTTTGCGTTTTTTTCATTGCAGACGAAACGAACAAAGTGACATCTCTAACAAATGTTATGGACAATAAGAAATATTCATCGAAAACAAAAGCACCTTACTACCGCGATAAGTTAAGAGAGAAGGATCGTCTCAAACGCTTATATGGCACTGAAGGAGATAACAGGAAATATGCGAATTTTATAAAGCAACATTCCACAAGAGAGAAATCTAGAAATAATAAAAGTACATCTTGCAGTAAATTGAAAAATACCAAAAATGTCACACAAACTAAATCCGTTTATAATAGAGCAAATGTGTTGCCGCTGCCTCACGTTATTTTTGTACCTGTGCCACTGATAATGCAAGATCCTTTTTTGAGATTTATAAATTTCCCAATTTCAATGCCGAATATGATGACACCTGTGCGCTTTCAACAGATGCCAACATATTCCTATATGCATGTACCTGTACATGTAAATTGTTGCAATATGAAAAATCAATTTAATAGATTTATTTAAATAATTAACTGGTAATATTTAAAGAACTTGTATATATAAATTAAAAAAGGGTGAAAGTTAATAAAGGATGATTTAAACGTGTGATTATTTTATTACTTTCTTTTTTTTTTCAAATAATGTAATGCTTCTGAAAATAAAATTAAATGTTAATTATTTGGAAGACATTGGTAAGTAGTATTTGTCGATTATTTCCAATAGTAGACATTTTCCAAAGTTGAATCTCTATCAACAAATCGTTCATTTACTACAGGACTGGAATATTACAGAAAAATACAGATTTAAATAATTTGATATACATTTTTATACCTACCATCAACAAATGATGGGGTATATTGTTTTTGTCATTTGTATATATATTCTAGACGATCTAGCCATGTCCGTCCATCTGTCTGTCTGTTATATTTTATTTATTTTTTTGATTAACCGACAAACGGGTTTCTTTAAAAGTCGATTTTTGTAAACACTACGGATGAGTAAGGCCCACATATCTATACAACCCATTTATTTCATTGTTGGTATCTGTTGTTTTGGCAAATGCGCCGAATTAATCCAGAGTTATAGACTTTAGAGTGTACACTCTTGCGCTTTCCGTGAAACTGGTTTATGTAGATTTCTGTTTCCACCTCATGTGAATTATTCTAAGGAAAGACCGTTTATAGCCCCGACTTGGCGCTAAATTAGGCTATTTGAAGGGAAAATCCCAGAAGTTGTAATCGGTTACAAAAATGATCTGGAAGAAACCTTGAACACATACTGTGCAACTGTCCAATGCTAGAACCATATTGATCTAAAATCTTGGATGCTGCTTTACTAGCACCGAAGGATATATTCAACCTGTTATTTTCATGCGTGAATTGAGCAAAGCAGTACGCCGTTTCTGTATTTTTCGCATCGAGAAAAATTATCGGAAAATTTGTGATTATCTTGTATAAAACAGGCCGAACACAAGAAATTTAATATTTGTTGTTAAATATTAATGCGTAAATTTTTAAAATTAATTCCTGTTCAAAACCGAAAGACTATTATATATTTATTTCTTTCTCGATTCGTGAAATATACAGAAACGAGGAAAATTCATACATACATAGGGTTTGGTGTTTAGTACCCTTATTAATGCTATTCTTGATTACTGAAGAGATATGTACATACTTGTTTGTCGTAGTTATGAAAAAGCTCAAATCAGAATTTAGCGGCTAAGTAAAATAATGGAATAGCCCGTTGTTTAATGGAGTTTAGCGATGGAAATGGGTAAATTTATAAAAAAAAAACACTCCGGAATATAATTGAGTAACAAAACATGTATGAATTTATACATTCGGGCATGGTATACGTTAAGGTGGTGTAGGACCAATACTTTTGAGTGTTCCATCAGAACAAACGCGTAATACCCTACCCACTATAGTGGGTAGCTGTAAATTTAAAGCACAGTAAAATTTACATTTTTTCTATAGGCATGATACGCTTTAAAATTTCCCAAAAGTTAGTATATTGGACTGTCAATTTTAAAATTTCAAAAACGTTTTTTAGACTTAATTAAGTATTAATTTTAACACGAGTCTTCATTCATACATTATATTTCCATGTATTTAACACTTTCTGGTTTCTTTAATTATTACCAACGGTGAATAAGATTAAAGCAACCTCTTAATTGATTCGTTGACCTTTTTTAAAGGCATTTTCTTATAAGGAAAAATTCCTTTACTCGACAGAAAACCTCTTCAACCTTAAGTCATTCCTCATTTCTCATAATAATACGCACTCGGCGATGCACACACAATTAAGAGAAGCCGAAAGAAACTCTCATTGAGGCAACTCAATCAACGATGTTATCTTTTGAAAAACAGTTTAATTATTGCAAGTATGTACTTGCAACATTAAAAATAGGTTACCCAATGAACTAAAGAATACAACAAAAACAACACACACATGCATACATGCACATCCTACCACACATACAGATAGACACTCACACAAATTCATACATACTGCCACAATAAAACACTGACCGAACCATACAACTGTGTTTTCGTTCTTTTATTTTTGGTATTTTTCATGTTTAATGAGCGAATGAGTGAGTGAAGTGAAATCCCTTGTTAGAGTGTAACACTTGCACAAAACAAAATAGAATTCAACAAAAAGTACAATTATTGCAAATTCTAAAATTCATCAACAAACATGAATCATGAATCATAGAAACGATGAAAATGAAATGTGTAAATAACAAAATAAAAAAGACAAGGGTATGCAATGTGTAATTAAACGAAAGAAAAGAGGAATTGAAAATAAAAGTACATTTAAAAAGAAAGTGCAAACTAAATACATAATTGCAGAGCAGCAAAATGTAATACACACATTTGATAAATAAGTTTCGAAGAAGAAAAATGTGTGTGCATTAAATGTTTATTGCACAACAAGAGAAACATCAAAATAAATCAACAAATTATCGGAAACAAAATGAAATTGAAACACTTTTTGAATGCATTTCCCTTCAAACAACGAAACCATCACAAACTAGTTGCGTGTCATCATTTTATTCATACAGAGATCTTACAACGTCACACCACTATAATACCATTAACAACAAAAAGTCAGTGATGACAACTATGTATGTGGTGATTGATTGTACAACTTTTTGTCATCCAGAGACGAAAATATAATTTTCGGATAGATCAAATCTGACCTACAATAAGGTTAATTCTTTGTTTAATAATTGACAGATTGTATTTTCAGATGATATGTTACAAAAAGGAGCATAGTACAGTGAACTATTTTACGGTAAAAAATCTAAAGGTTTTATTTGATAGAAATTTTTGAACCCAGTTTTTTGGTTGGTAGGTCGATTTGCTAGAAAAAGTGATGGGTGGTTAAAGGTAACATTTCAGTTTTTAGTTGAATTTTAGTATAGAGTGTTGGAACATATTTTTTTGTTTCTTACAAGGTCCCAAGATGGGTTTTTAATATACGATTACAAATGACATTTAAAATGTTGGCAATGATTTTAATTGTAAATGTAATGGTTCGGTAAAGGAATTTTAACGATAAAGGTAATTCCGATGGTTGATGAACAAAAATGTGCTAAAAATTTTAAATTTTTATTCAATAAGAATCGTGATTTGAAGAACCATTTTAAGAACGAAAAAGTAGCAAAGAGTAACCTGTTATGTATTCTCATTAGTTATGTTAAATTTTATGTTGCTATGTTAAAAATTAACGAAAGTACAAAATATTATTATTTGATGAGCAAAACGTCAGAGCCGTCAATAAATCAAAAAAAATTCTTAATGTGCAAAAAAAAGTACCAAAAATACTATTATAAAGGCCCCAAGAAAGTACCAAAATCACCTTTGTTACACATTTTTACTATATTTTAAGAGTAAAAGTAGATGTAATTAAAATTTTTCTTGTATTATATATCCAAGAATCCAAAAGACATATACTGTCAAAATCTCATGATTCTAGGATTTTAAATTTGGGCGGTGCTATGATGACTACTCTTTTATATATTGTTTTTTTTAATAGTTTATATCAATGCCTATTGCAAATTTTTTAAAATATATAAAAAACATACATTATTAATTAAAAACTAATAAAACTGATTTTTATTTTCTAGAAGTTGTTGAGCTTCTTCATCTAATTCAATAGAAATACTTTTCCATTTATGTTGAATATTGGACATGAATTTTCGTACTGTCGACTTTAGCGGTTAAAATATCCAAGCATACGTAGTTTTATTCGATTATTAGACATTTTCCTAAAACCGGTGATCAGTTCGAATAGCTGACACTTGAAAAGTGAAGAAAAACTATTGTTATTTTTCAAATGTATTTTAGTTCCTGGCCCACATTTGTCAAACTTTTTTGGTATGTATTATTGTTCACTTCAGATTTTAATTTAAGTATGCTTAAATGCGAAGCAAAAATAAAAGCATTAAAAACTGTCTTGTCTTGCAGTATTATCAGTAAAGCTTTTCCTAGCAACATGACAAAAGAAAAATTAGAAGTTCGGACGATTGTTAGGCATTTTCTGAATATTTTACTGACAACGTTGTAAGATCTGACAGCCGTGTATCACGGCTTTAAGAAAATGTGATAGTTCATGTTTGATAACTTAGTTCGCTGTGATAAAGTTGAATTACAGTTGTAATTTTTTGACTCCCGAGGTTTACGAGTGTTTACTTTCAAATAAGTAACATAACTTTAAAATTGGTGACCATAAAAATAAATGATTTTTGGCCGCCATTTTCAAATATTTTCATTAGTGCGGTGTTTTTCAAATTTTAGGATCCAATATCTCTAAAAAAAAACTGAGGCCGTATAAATAAATAATATGATAAATATCAGAAAAATTTTTATTTGAAGCGTGGTTCAAGCGACTCATAATTGGCCCGCGGAAGTATATTGGCTCGTCAAAATTTGAAAAAAGGCAGTAGACAAAACCAAAATTTTGGATATAAATTAAACGCAATATTTTAGCGGTAATGGTAGTCAACTCGTAAAAACTATTGCTGTAAAGATAGCATATGTTTTTTAACTATACTATAAGTTTCGAAATATATTGATTATTTAGAAATCGATTTGTTTTTATTTAGTTGGCATCACTGTCTTTAGCAGCAATATCTTTTACTCATCATCATCATCGTCGTCAATTACCACCATACAAGCATAATGCTAAACTTCCAACTTCATGCAAGAAGAATAACTCATGTTGTTTCGTACACATTTATGCATACATCATACTCTTGACCCTGCAATTTTGAAGGTTGTATTCTTCATTTTAAGACAAGATTTTATTACAAACTGTGTTTTATTATTTACAGTGTTAGCTGGCAATTCCTATATTAAAATTTTTACAGGACAAACGGATGATGAAAGGGAAAATTATTACTAAACTTAATTTCTTATATAATAACTAACGTTTTATACCGATGTGGAATTCGGGCTCTTTGAGTTCTATGGACTGCAGGGTATTTACTCTCTGATATTTAAAAATGTGCATGAGTGTGTGCATTCAAACAAAAATAAAAAAGCACTCTCGCACACACACATGCATATACATACTGACATCAAAAACACATGAGATAATAACGGGCAAAGAATATGTAAATAGCAACAACAAATAATAAAAGAACAAACCGAACACCCAACCATACGAACGAACAAGTCGACAGCAACCATACAGGCAGGCAAAACAAAAACAATCAAACGAAGAAAACCAAAACGGTATGAGTGGCATTGAAACGGGGGTTGGTTTTCATTTGCTCAGGCACGGCGCGAACAGTTGTTGTGTATCCTTCGAAGGGTGAAAAGTTTTGTTTGTATGGAACTTTTACACCGTAATTGTATTTGCCAGCGGCCGAACGTTTTTTAAAACATTTTTATATATTTTGAATTAATTTTCCCTATTGTTTTGTGAGTGTCTTTTTTGCACAAAAAGCCGCCGTTATTCAAATAAAAACTTCCACTGTTCGTTCTTTTATTGTTTTTGTATCGCAACTTTGTAAATGTATTTATTACGTTCTATTTTATTTACGAATTATAAGAAGAAAAGCAAATAAATAAGAAATATTAAACGAAGAAAATCATAATCCTTAAAAAATAAAAAAACAAAAAACCTTGTTCAATTCGCTCGTATTTAAAACGCGGGTGTTTAAAAATTAACAAAGAAAATAATAAATAAACAAAATTAATAAATAGAATATATTTAAAATAAACCAAAAGGATAAAGTGTTCTAATTTTCCTGGCAGCAAGGGACTGCTTGATGAATTTAATAAAAAATTATAAAACCCAAAAAATTATTTTATAATTTAATAATAAATAATTATTTAAACAGTGCTTGTTCTTAATATTTAATTTTAGTGTTTATTTAAGAAAAATATTTTATAAAATTTATTCATATAAAAAAGTGTGTTACAATAAAAGAAAATATTTTGTTTTATTTGTCATCCTGTTGTAATTAACTTTAGTTTTACAACATTTATTTTGTGTCATTTAAACCACACGAATTTGGATTATATTTTTATAAAATTTTTATAAAGCTTCGTTTGGCAACCAGCTCCGCAAAGAAAACAAATCAAGAAAATTTTTTGGATTAAAATCAAACAACGGTTGGTATACTTTTAAATTTATTTTTTTACATATTTGTCCAATTCTCAATCGGTGTCGTATCGTTGTGATATTAAAATTTTTTAAATAAAATATTATGAATCAAAAGCAAATCAATAATAAGAAATTATGACATACTACGATACAACCATACAACACGGATTGTGAATTGTGCAATTAGTTTTGTTTAAAAAAATTTAACAAATTACAATTAAATGCCAGAGGATTAGTGAAATAAATAATATTAAAAGCATTTATTATATTTTTTTGTTTCATGAATGGATGTTTGTGTTATAAAAATAGTTTTATATAATGTTATACAAATTGTAAATTTAGTTCTAAATTTAACTATTTGTTTATTTTAACTGGTAAATTTCAATCCTTTAGAATTATCATATTTTTATTTCCATTTACGGGCAATTAAATCAATATTAATGGAAAATATATGTATTTCGATTCAAACGCTAATTAAATTTATATAAAATATAGATCTGTAATAGAATCATAATTTACATCTACATACATACTTTGTTTAAAGATTGAGAAAAATTGATTGTTATTTAAATGTTCCTTAAATTTTTCATTTAAATCTGATTGTAATACATATTCTGTAATTGCTTACAATTATCAAAATATTCTGAAGAATTAAAAATTGGTCTAAATAAGATCAATTACTGAGTATGTATTGTTAAAATCCAAATCCAATAAGTACTCCATACACGATCAAATAAAATTTCATATCGAAGACACATTTCAAGGTCGAAATTAAAATAAAATGTAACATTAAATTTTAATTGATCGCTTAAATTGCATAAATTTAGATCTTTTAATAATCTATAAAACATTTTAATCACATCGCTCCAAATTTACTATTTTTAAAATAACTTTTAAACAAATCATGGAAAATTAAAGCAGATTCAGATAGTGGTGGTTAATATGTTTTAGATCTAAATTTAAATTTCTTTTTTTTATAATATCCTACACCACTATAGTGGAGGAGCTTATTATACGTTTGTGCTGATGTTTGTAGTACCAGAATCAATTTCTGAGTCGATTTAGCTATGTCCGTCCTAAGCTACAACAGCTAATAAATTAACAACGTTATATAAATACACATTTATTTAATTAAATCTAAATTTCATTAAAAACCAGCTAAAATAATAATAAAAGAATAAAAAAACAATATTTACAAGTAGCCAAATGTACGATTATTTATACAACTACGAGTATCTAAACAATTGTGTTAAATAGATACATATTTCTTTTATCTAAAAACCATAAAAGCAGATGTATTTTATCAAATAAAATAAATAGAAAAAAGCGAAGTAAAATTCGTCATTCATTCCTCCACTTAAATGATAGTCATAAGTCAAATTTCCAAATAACGAAACTACAAAATTGACAAAAATTCACAAATTTCTTGGAAAATAAGTATAAATAAATTTGATTATTGAAATTGAAGTATTTGTATAGTGCTGTAGAAACGAGCATACATACACAATTCACACATAAATAAATAAATACATTCAGGAGCAACAGAAGTTAGCGTACACGCATTTTTATAATATTCAGAAATAAAAGAAGAACAAGAACTGAGAAAAAATAAGAAATTTTATTTGTTTAAACATTAAATGGACGTCTGTAAACAACATGTTAAACAGCACAACAAAATCAACAACAACAAGCATAGGGATAGCAGCAACAACTTTAGAAAAAATAACACAATATCTATCTATACAGATACTTTAATACTTTTTTATTCTACTTGATCAATTTTAACTATTTAGTATATGCTACCAGTTTTAATAGAGTTTTGAAAGAATTCAATCTTTAATTACAAAAAAAAAAAAAAAAACACACGTTTAAAGTAAAATGTCAAAAAACTGTATCTTAGTTTGACATTTTACAGAAAGTAGATTTTTATAATCTTAAGTTATAAATACATGATTGTTAGATCGTACAATGTTGTCGGAAAAATGTTCAGAAAATGTCTAACAACGGCATTAACTTTTTTGTCTTATGATACCTTTAGTAATGCTTTTTCTGACAACGTTTTAAAACGAAAATTGTAAGTCCTCACGATTTTTCGACATTTTTCTGCAAATGTTGTAAGATTTGACAATCGTGTAACACAACATGTACGGTTTTATTTCACCCTTTACCTATGATAGACATATGCAGTTTTATATGCCGTAAATCGTGGTTTCAAAAAAACATTTTATAACCGGCATAACAAATAATTTGAAAAGGGAAACTTAACAGCATTTTTTGAAAGTTGCTCTAACATGTAGTATTTCACTTTATAATGCCGATTCAAAGTCAACTTTCTAAGTATGTATGTCTCTAGTTATTTATATTATAATATGAATATGTAGTTACTTCAGTATCCTTAAGTAATCTAGAGTTGTTATTTATTCTACTTATGCCAGAAATTTCTACAAATATCAGTTTATAGTTACTTTGGTGTAAAAATATTTGGTTAATTTAATCCATAGGTACTGATTTGAAATATATGTCAACTTACTCCTTTGGCAAAGAGTAATTTTATGCTGCAGATATTTATTTGTTGAAATTACGAACATTAGAACATTTTAAATATAAAAAATGTGTATTTATAAATAGTCTAAGAGATAATTCGTAACCATATTTAGTAAGTTTCTTTAATTCAAACATTTCAAATTTATTCATTTATGCAAAACCTTCTTTTACAATCTGTCAACAGCTAGTAAATTTATAATATAAATTCAAAAGAATATAATATGAGATACATATTTATATAAATAATAGCAACAACAACTATCTACTAAAAACATATAAAAAAATTACAGGAATAACATCAACAATAACAAAAAGCAACAAAAAAAAAAAAACAACAACTTGGAGCCGTGATATTTTTAAAGTTCAAAAACGTACTGAACTAAAATTCTAAAAAAATAAAACCTAAAAGAAATTCATAATGAAATCAAAAAGAAATAAACATAAAGTTTTTCCTTTATTTCTTCTTTATTATATTTTTTTTCTTCATTTTTCTTTATTCCTACTTATTTTGTTTTTGTACAAAAAGGAACGAAAACAATTTGCAAATACTTTTTTTTGTATTACAAATGCAAAAAAAAAAAATAAATTGAAGAAAAAACCTAAAAAATACTAAACATAATGATGATTTTTAATGTGTGACAATTGTCAATAAAAAAAACAAATGAAATGAAAAACATTCATTTTAACTTCAGGAAACTGTTGCTTTTAGAGGACTGAGAAAAGAATTTAAATTTTTTATAACCAAATTGGAGTGTACGTTGTTTTTTTGTATTTTCCATAATATTCATACAAATTAGTTTTCAAATAAAGTTTGACTTAAACTTAAGAATAAGAATTGTGCTGTTGTTTTTAAAGAATATATAAAAATAAGGCAATAGAAGACAACAAAAACAATTTGAAAAAAATATATTTTATCCATTTTGTTTAAGCAAGAGATTTATAAAAGAAAACGTGCAAAGAACGTGCTTGACTTTAAAACAGTCATGCAATGAAATGTATGTGTATTTATGAATACAAGAATACACTCTAGAATAAGTTGGTACTGAAAAATGTTCGATTTTCATAATTTTAATTTCAACAGTTTGTAATTATGGTCCGGAACTTGTATTCAGTTTTAATTAAGTACATACAATTACAAATGTATAACTATTGGTTTTAAACATGACAAATGCGGAAGTTTATTAGTCCTACGCTGATATTAATTGCTGAGTATAAATATGTCAATATATACATATATCATTATATATCTTCATATGTCATCAATAAATGTATCATTGACTCTCTGCTATATCATTCTGAATTCATAAGAGTTTCCGTGGACCACTTTTTTGGAGGAATATCTGTAAAAGGATGAATAAAAATATTTTGAAAAGCGATCTTCATCTCAGTACAATACTATTAAAAAATTTGTTTGCAAGTTTTTCTAAATTGGTCTCAAAATTACTTTTACAGCATTTTAGGTATAACAGAAAAATTGTGTCTTTATTCTTACTATAGAGTAGACAATGCAACAATTATGCCATTCGTATTATTGGACATTCGTAATAACGAGGGTACGTACTATTGGACGTCCACTGTATATGAGTTAAATGATCAAAACATAAAAATAAGTTTTGAAAACGCGTTTCCTATCTAACCATTTTCAGGGTCCTGATAGAAGTATATACATACTTCTGTTTTGTCTTAGAACGTTTAATTTTTTTTTGCAGCCATCATAATAACAATCTTAAGCGAAAATTGTTTTAAGTATTTGTAGTAAATAACAGTACCATGCGTATTATGTATGTATATATAAAATATAAAGTATGGTTGTTGTATGTATTAAAAACTATAGAATTAAGACCAACAACAAAAACTTATCCATACATATATGTATACTTCTTAATACATTAACAAGATATTACCCATCAGTGCGGGGGTGGTTAAAAGTAAACTTCGATTAAAAATGTATAATTGTCCCCATAATAGAACACTCGTGGTTGATAAATATCGTTAAAGACGCACTAAGGAAAAATGCCTCTTATATTTAAAATTGATTTATTTCTGACAACCGGAATAAGAAAAGGATAACTTTTTGCAAAACTGCTGGGTTAATTTAGCACGTTGGACATGTGAAGGTGTTTGTGAATGTGTGGATGGGTGAGTATGAAGAGAATAAGAGACAAGTGAAATAAAATCAGAAAAAAAACAGCAATTTAGCTTGTATTTTATAATTACAAAGAGTGGGAGACAAATGTCCACATACGGTTTCTTAAGCAGAAGTAAAAACAAGAAAACAAATGGAAGTTAACATTAAATAATAGAGAAAATAATATTAAAAATTTTATTTTCAAATATTATTGTTAAGTACATAGTTATTTAGAAATGTTTAAGGATCATTCTGTTGAATTTAAAGGATTTCTCTATTCTTTTCTACAGATTTCTTTAATACAAAAATATTTAAAATCGTAATTATGTCTACAAACACAGACTCAAGAAACAAACAAAATAAAAGTTATTAAAAAATAAACTGTTTTAGAAAAAAGAAAAAAAATTAAACAAAAATCCAACAACGTAACTCTGCACAAGGCCCCCAATGAACAACATCATTTACACACAACAAAAAAACGTCACAGACATAAGCGAAGAAAAAAACTACAAAAACAAATAAATAAAAAATATGTAGTCATATCATCATTCTACACTCCCCACCCATCCATACCAGCCAACCATTGAAGGCTGGCTGCCTGACAGAAAAAAATGCAAAATGTCTTAAGATGAGCCGCCACACATTCTTGTAAGGTTTTTTTTTTCATTGCTTCCGTAGATACAAGAACGCGTTGTGTATCTGGTTGTGTGCGAATGTCTGTCTAAATTTTTAAATTTACACAAAATACAGTAATAAAACTAATGTTAAAAAATGGCTAAAAAAAGAAGTTCAAGTTCAGCATTTACTTGACGACGAAAAAACACGACAACACTAACGACTGCGATGATGATGACGAAGATAATGATGATGATTTGAAAGACAACGCAAACGGTTAGTGCTGCAAATATAGGAAGATAAAATGATTGAGGCCTACCCATACCATTTAATAATACGAACAACAAATTTACGGAATATATAAATTGACAAATAAATAAATCGACCAGTTATAAATTTCCCTGCAGTTCGGAATGAATATCCAGAATTAATGATTATTAGGATTACGATTGAATAGTCGATCTGTATATAGCGGCATTAGAAACCAATTATTTAACAATAAAAATATATAATCATTTAATCCTCTAAGTATAATATGAACAATTGTCTTCCTGCTACATTACCTTGGACGTATAAAGTAATCAAACAAAAAAAATTACTTTCTAAAAGGGTATTCATTGACTCCTATATAAGTGCCGGATTAGTTTTTTGCTCTTAAGTGGACATTTTCATTATCAACGAAACTAAAATTGCAATACAAATACATATGTATGTATTAGTTTAATATACATACATACATACATACATACATACATACATACATACATACATACATACATACATACATACATACATACATACATACATACATACATACATACATACATACATACATACATATGTACATAAGTATACGTCTGCCATTTCTGTATACTTTTTATACTTTTAGTTTCATCCTTTCCTAAAAAGCATATACTGGCGCTCTAATGTTTTTTATTTGAAATTTATTGGTGCAGTTGAGCTGGCGTTTTCTCATATTTTTCTTATTGTACATTATATTTTTACACTTGACAACATTGTTCAATGTTTCTACAGAACCTTGCAGTTCGGGGTGCTCCATTAGTTTTTTTTAACTAACATATAAATATACACCTTGTTTAACGAATTTACCTGTGACAGGTTATTTAAATTATAAGCAACTCGGGTAGATTGACATTTCATTTGGATTATAAAACGAAATAGGACAGTAAAATAAAAAACAACTGCTTACATGAAAAGTATAAAATAATAAATAGATTTCTTGTCGCTAAAAAATTTATTCCTATAAAACTGTTTGGTATTACTTAAGATTATTATACATACACTTGATTGTATAACAGTATATACATACATACATATATATTCGGATCTAAATACAAACGTTTTTATTTGTCAGTGTATGTGATATTCACACATGTTTTTTAATATCCTCATAAAAAAGTGTGCTGTTTTTGCAAAAAATAAAAAAATAAAATGATATGATATGAGAAAATAAGAATAAATAGTACAAGTATTACTTGTACTTGGCTATTTTTAATCTTTTGTACCCCCAATGAATTTGCAAAATATTCGCAAAGCCAGCTTGCTACCATACACCCATTTAGTGTGTGTGTGTGTGTGTGTTTGGATGGAAGAATCCAAGGAGATGATGTTTTAGATGAACACGAGTGCACGCGCATCATTAAATGTATTTATGTACAAGCACATTTTAAAATATACATAAGTATATAGATATTAGGGTGGTATTATTTTAATTTCATATAATTTCGAGTAGCATTGCTTTTTCAAATTATTGATAAATTTTTTCGCGCAATAAGCTCAAAATTATGGAATTTTCTAGATTAATCGTAGTAATGAACTGCATGTCCTTGCAACAAATATATTTTTTATTTTTCTGGTATTCAGTACATTAATACCCTTTGTTTGAGAGGCAGTCCTAGAAATTAATTTTAAATTAATTAAAAAATATGTTAAACCATCCCAGAAAAAACTCGGTAATGGGTTGTACTTCCAGAATCACTAAAATTTCTATGACTACTACTTACCGTCTGCATTACTTTGAAGTACTCTTCTTTTAATCTGATATAGAATAATATAGTTTAATTTCGGCATTGTCATTTTGTTTGCACATTCTATTTAATTGTGTGTTTAGAATTGTGTTTTACAAAACCATTATTTTATGCGCAATAAAGTAGCTAAGCAGTGATGCCGTAAGTGGAACATTCAATAAACAAATCGAAGTCCCTGGTTCGTATTCTCACTGGCTATTTTTTATTATTAAAAACAAATCAACTTACTTAACAACTTCTTTATAAGCAAAATTGCAAGTTTATGTTTAACTACCTAATGCAAATGAAAAAGTAGTGAACAAGTGGTTCTATCAATGTAAGTTTTTCTTGGGAAGTTAAATTTGTATAGCTGCTATCAAATTATGAAAATTGCCACTTTTAAGTTGAAAACTAAGTTTACAAAAAATTTAACGGATAAATTTTATTAAAAACATTTAAAATTAAATAAATTATTACATAAAAATTATTTTTAACTGATACAACTCATTATGTTGCTCTCGTTGAAATGATAAGATAATTGCAGAAACAAAAATAGTGACATAAGTAGAAGGAACTACAATTAAAGTAATACTTAAGTAAATTTGAATATAGTAGCCAGAAAAAGTTAGTTGTTGTAACTTAATCAAAATCTAATATCAAAAGGAATCTGTTTAAACACACAGGCCCTTATTCATAACAATTTATCACAGGTTTATAAGGCAATTTTTCTTAAAAAATTTGTTTAATAAACCTTTAATAAATTTTATTAAAAACAAAAAAATAAAACCAAACATTTTATTTAACATGGAACATAGTAACTAGTAAAGAACATTATTTGGCTAATTGTCCAACAATACTTTAACCCCTGGGACTGATTTAAAGAACGAACCTAACTTGTCAATAGTAAAACACATTTGCCCTTACTCACCTAATCACCCACTTACTCGTTTACGCTTGGCTATTTAGCAACGAATGTATGTATATTAGTTCAAAATATATCATTTCTGTAGATTTAGATTTAAATGGTTCATTTATGCAGCAAATGCGACTAGTAGGTGATGTGCTAAATATCCTTTACTTAAGGATATTTAACACCATTTTTCACCATTTACCTTCATATAAAGGATTCTCTCTGTTTTTATGCATAAATTTGTATCTGAGTGTGTGTGTAGGGTTGTGTTAGTAAAATGCATTTTCATATTTATGCAACAACACAAACAAACAAAAAATGCATACATACAGAGTCGTACACGTATGTGAATGTATGTACATACAAACGTATTGTATTCAATACATGAAGTGCATTAAAATAGAAGGGATAAAAATGGTTGCAAGGTCTATTTTGTGTTGGTTCGTTGTTGTTGTTTTTTTTCGTTTGTTGAATGTTGTAGTTGATGTTGCACACTTTAAAAAAAAAGAAAAACAAATGAATCCTTATGACAGTACCATACTGACACGATGCACCACTCATATTCGTTTAAACATTTCTACTGCCTTAGTAAGCAAGGAATACTTAAAATGCATTATATGTAAATGTGTGTATGCAATAGCAAATTGTATGTATGTGCAACACAACACCAGCTGCAGCAGCAACGCAAACAAAAACAACATACTATAAACCTATTAAAGCACAAAGAAGAGCAGAAAAAAGCGGAAAAAGGAAAAATAAAACAGGAATACACACAAAATATGTATGTAAAATACACATGAATATATTTTTAGTAAACAGTTGTGGCAGCAGCAGCAGTCCAGTAGTTTTATAAGGAGTCTATGTAGCCTTATTGATAGTATTTTTTTACCAAATTTAAAATTATTTCAGTTTATTAATATTTAATTGTTAAGTATCCGCAAATAATATATGGAAGACTCAATAGTTTCTAAAGTGTCTAGTTGAGCTTAGTAAGTAGTTAGACCAGATATGAGCGGTTATTTTTCTCACGTTCATTATCTGGCCCTGACAAAAGACTATTTTACAAATCAGATTTTTAACTATTTCTTAGTTCAAACTATGTAATAAATCTTCTATAATTCTGACAAGAGGTTAATCTATAATCCAGACTATATATGTATAGTTTATACTTATTATTATCCTAATAACTATTTTGACACAGTCACCACGTACTGTGTGGGAGCAGCAACAGCAGAAGTTTTATGAGTAGTAGTTGCAGTTGAAGCATTACGATTAGAGTAACAACATCAGCAGCAGTAGCTGCAGCATAATTTTATTTTTTTTATAACACACAACCAGTAATATTTGTATCTGTTGTTTGTTGTTGCTGTTTCAATTATTTTCTTCTTTAACAAAAATGAATACATTAAATTTGCAAAAGTTGATGCGTTTCGTTTAAGCTTCTTTATGTTGCTGTTGGTATGTTGTTGTTTGTAACAAGAAAAGGGTTAATACACGCTCGAGTGGTTGTATTATTATGTCGCAGCACAATTCGTAATATGTTAAAAATAAAGTACATAACGTATTTTATTATTTTTGTTTGTGTATTTAAGTTTGTATGCGTGTGCTTGCATATTATCCTTTCTGTATGCACAGTTTTCATAATCATTAACATACACATGTGTAACTATGCAATTTACAAACATTCACTATCACATATTTCCACGTAAATGGATTACATTCATTATTAGCAGAAGTATAAAATGATGAATTTTAAGGTGTATGTCCCCAAACTCACCAAATCAAAACAGAATTATTTCCTAATACGAATTTATTGTATTGTATTTCACAAAATTCGGAAATTTCCGATTCAATACTACGAAGAGGGTATCAGGAGATTTCGATCGGTATATACGTAGTACAAACAAACAAACAAACATACATACATACATACATACATACATACATACATACATACATACATGCATAAATGTATACATATGTTTCATCTTCATCTTTAAAAATTATACATTCCTTTTGACTACTGCAAACTGTAGTTGTATACCCCATTTGTAAAATTATACGTTTTTCAAACAAAAAGGAATTTTTTTGCAAACGAGTAGGTGGTGTAGTAAATGCATTTATTGTATTTTTATCTTTATGTTTGGCAATATATTTCAACCCCCTTATTACTACATTATGCAGCACTTGCATCTAACATGGAAAAAACACAACAACAATGTTTATTTAAACAATTCATATACACGTACAACATGCCACCATTTTTACCTTGGCCATTGAAAATTTAGAGAACAGTTTTTAAATTAAATTATGTTTAAGCAGTCTTGTTTCTGTCGTTTTTCTTTCTCACAATTCAAGTTAAGGGATTTTATTTTAGTATCAAATGTTTTAATTGGGTCTTATTTGAAATAAATTATAATTTAGTATCGATATAGCTTAGATGGAAAAAGAAATCTGGGAAAAACATGGTCTTTTATTATGTCACGTTTTTTTACAATAATACACATACATAGCGTACATAATTTACAAATCTTAAAAAAATATACACTTTCATAAACAAGTTCTTATAGTATTCATTATAACCTTAAATAAGCAACTAAGTGAAAATTCCTTCAAAATAAGAAAAAAAAAAAACAATAACAAGCAGTATTCCTTTCCTCTCAATCGCTTTTTGTGTTTTGTATACAACACGCACAAAATAATTTAGACTTAATAACAAAAACAGCAACGACAATAATAACAAAATTTCCTTCATACGGCCGGTGTTGTTGTAAAGTTGTTATACTCATATTTCACCTTCACCTTGTAACATACATTTACTTTGCTATATACAAAATTACACACACACATTTACAAGGATATTCTCACAAATACTTTGTTAGCAGACATACATCTAGACAGTTTAAAATTTTATGAATGAATTTATTTGTTTATTTTACGTAAACAATTTGCCTGTTTTAACTTTATGGCCCCCAAAAATATTTAACCCACTCTGTTTCTATCTCTTACATACAAAATTTTCTCTTCGATATATTAAGACGTTGTCCTTTTTTAATCGACAATAACAATTAAAGTTAAATTTATTTATTTGAAGACATTTTAATCAGGCTGTTAATTCCATAAATTGAGAGTCTCTCCCTTAGCTGCAAGAGAACGGGAAACATTTTAAAATATTAACGTAAAATATTTTTTTCTAAGATTTCAGTTGTAAATTATTCTTAAAATCAGTCAGTAGTAGTATTAAGTAGTTTCTAGAGACAGATTTAGAAAAAGTTTTCCATCCGATATCGGACCACTTACATAGGGTCTAGATATGTTTCATATAAATAATATTTATTTCTCTATCAAATTAGAATTGGTCCATAATTGATGTCAATCTCTGGATATTTGGGATAAGAGAAAATTTTATTAATATATTGAAAATTTATTTTTTCGCAAAATAAAAAGGGACATTTAACATAAACGGACTGTATAGTATCTAAACCGAATTTTTGATAGAACTTTTAAGATCAGAATACCAACAAGGGATGATTTTGAAATGATCACTGTCCTAAGGTACAACGTCTTTTACGTGACTGTCTTGCCTTACAAGAACATAGATTATTACATTTCGGTTGCGATGTTTTCCATGATCTGAAATGTCACTGTGACACTAGTTTATTAGATGTACTGGCTGGTTCTCATGTGCACTGCAGGAATACAGGGAGGTAATTCCTATCACTTTATGTGTATAAGTTCATCATAAGGTAATAGTAATTCTAAGGCTACCATAAGGGGCCGCAAGGATTCCGAGTGAACTCGCTTACTTGCGAGCTACACACAGAACCTAACCTAGTATATATTTTCTTTAAATAACAGTGTTATATTTACGAAAATCAGTTTTAGAAATTCTAAATCTACATTTTATAATCCACCTATACATTATTTTTATGAATTATTTAAAAACAAATTTTGAAATATTTTCCATTTTAGTTAATTAAGCAAGAATAACTATTAAATCAATTTTTAGTTAAAAAAATTAACTAAACTAGTTCTTTATGTGTTTAAGTTGAGTAAAGAAGTTATAATGTCATAAAGTACAGTAAATTTGCATTAAGTTTTCAATTTTCAATACCTATAGTAAATTATAAAAAGCGATAACTTTGTTAACATACCCAAATGTACGTGTTTCTAAGTAAATGTAAATTTATTTCTATATATGAAAGAACATACATAAATATGTACGTAAATATAAACTACCTATTAAGTATATAAAAAATATACGTACTTAGCATGTAAAATTACATTTGTGCATGTAATACATTGGCATTGAGAGGATGGAGGGCATTCATACATACTATGTACATATGTATTAAAATACTAGTGTAAAAATTTTATTTCTTAAAAACACGCTAAAATTGCAAAAAAAAATAAGTAACAGCAACAACAAAAGAAGCAAAGTCGACAACATAAATAAGGGAAATGGGTACAAGTACGACAACAACAAAATCATGTTATCGAGGAAAAAGAAGTCACAGGTGTGCGTATCCTTGTACGGTTTCAAGAAGTCATTGCCGCTAAATTATAAATAAAAACGTGAAAACAAAAACAAATTTTATTTTATTTTCTGTTCCTGTTTTCCGTTGTTGTAAGTTGTATTATTGTTTTGTTTCTTCTCATAAATGAAATAAACCAAACAAATTTTTAAGTTTACACATGATGATGATAATGTTGTTCTACTTATAGGGCTTACGGAAATAATTGAACTTTAAATGAATATTAAAACAACAACAACAAGATAAAGTTTTATGGTCTCTTTAAATTTAAAACAAAAACAGAAAATAAAAGCACCAACTGAATGACTGACAGACAGTAGAGAATCGTTAACGCAACCATTATAAATTGTTCGAAAATGACAATGGCATAAACAAAAAGAAAAAATTCATGCTTCATTAAAACATTTGAAATTCAATTAAACTTTGGGAACTGAAATAAAATTAAAAAAAAAAAATAAAAATAAAAAAATCTGTAAAATCGCGTATAATTGACAGCAAGAAATCAAGCATTTGTTTATTAATCCTTAAAAAGCTCAAACACACAATTACAAATATGTACATTTATATACATATATACATATGTTTGTATGAATGGTTGTTTGTGTATGACATTATAAAAATTATTAAAAATATACATTGCAGCTGCTCGTTTAATAATGAAAACGCATTTTATTTTTACTGTTACAATGTATAGAAAGACATATACAAGTCAAAAATGTAATGTATGTATACATATATGTAATATACATACAAATATACACATATATGTACATATATCTTATATTCATGTATTTTAATTAGTTTCAATGTATATATCTATGTACATATATGCATAAAAAACGACTACAAATAAAATGTTTTGAATGCAGATACTCAAATGAGAATAAATAATAAAATATGTAAATCTACAATCGGCATGTTTGAATTTTAAGCACATACTTGTTAATATATTTTTTCTTTAATTTACGATACTCTCAGATTAATTATTATCTGTATTATATAAAGTTTAAAGCTTCATATAGCCAACTTACCCTTATAGTTTTAAACTAAAAATATATCTCTCCAATTATTTATATTATGGATTTTAGAGTAATGAAGTATTGCATAAAGTCTGGGGATATAAAATCTATATATACTTTAAACAATATATACAAATTTTTCTCTGTAATACAAACTTTCAAAATATATCATAATATTCCTATGGGTTTTAATAGACTATTGCCTCAGTACATTAAGTATTTGCTTCTGCTCCAATTTCGTAGTATTATGATGTCATATATACCTAAAACCCTAAATGAATATCTGTGAAATATTGTGTGTATAGGCGATTTCATGTCAAGCGACCAAACTTTTAAAACTAATGTACTTCGATTATAATAATATTCGCCTAATGTTAGTCTTATATTTAACAATATCGAAGAAAAACTTCATGAGTTGCAGTGGATCGAAATTTGACGGTCATCCCCTTCGGAAGAAATGAGTTTCAAAAGTTGGGTCACTTGACATGAAATCCGCCATATATTCGACGACACTATATACTTACTGCGAAGTCAGTGCTCAAAAATTCCACAATGCTTAAAACCATAAAGCATTTTCCAAAAATAAACATCCAAAAAGTGGTACTTGACCAACAACTACTACTAAATGTAGAGTACGTAGTAAGTAGTAAATATCATCAACATTATACAAGTGTACAATCGTAAGGGAAAAATATAACAACAAAATTAACGCGAAACACTGCATAAAAATGAATTAATAAATTGTGTGCAAACTGTTTTGCACATGGTTACATTAATTCATAAAAAAGGGTAAAATAAAAATTGCCAAAAAAAACCCAAAATAAATGAATAAACCAAAATTTTTGGAGAAGAATAAGGAAGAGATGAAAAAAATACAGTAACAAAGTGTTTACTGATGTATGATATCTGTGCTTGTAGAATGCAATACATACAGACATCCATCCATCCATCAACCTTACATCACATGTATACATTTTTTACTTATAAATTTACAATGTATAGTAAGTATGTTTGGTTATATGTATGTACTTGTATTTGTTCATGAATATGAGGGTTTTATTTTTTATATTATTTTGCTCTTCTTCTTATTTTTCTCGTTGTATCAAAATTAGGTCAACAAGCATATGCATTTTGTAGGGGAATGTTGCACAAAAAAATGAAATGCGAGAAAAACAAAACCAGAATCAGATTCAGAACCAACAACAACCAAATACACGAAATATATAAAATCCGTTATAAAAGTATATGTATATACATGTTACTGCCTCACCTTCTTTACACCCCCGTCCAAAAAAAAAAATTTTAAAAAAATGAGAGAAAAAAATATGTATATTATTTATGCATCTATCCAACCAACCAACCATCCATCCATCTAACCATCATCCATTCTTTTATTCATTCATCTACATCTCTTATATGCACTTAAATACACGTGCAATTAGTGTTTCCTCTTGCGAATTGTATTACGAACTCAACCAAACTACACAAATATTTTAATATCCCAGCAAAAATTATGAAATACTTTGCTTTATTATCTATAAGTAAACTAGTAATGACTTATTAAGAATATTTCATATAAACTCTTGGTCATTCATCTCTTATCTTATTTTCTTAGGAGATTTTTATAAATTAATAACATTGTAATTATTTACTTGTAATCGCTGGTAGTAATGAGTTAAAAAGTTTAAGTGTAAGTTTTTAAACCCATTATTTTTAATCCTTCTGTTTGAAATTAAAATCTTTGCTGGGTATAGAAAATTTACAAAATAAATAAAAACAAAATAATACTGTACAGTTTTTTTTTTTTGCTGCTGCTGTTGTAGTTATTTTATCAAACAATACCAAATCGGTAAATAAAAAATTGTATATATTTATATAGATCTACCTCTATATAAATACATTTTAATACAAATAAATCTTGACATTAAGGGATATCACAGATTGTGGTAAACAATAAACATGATTTTAAAGAAATTTAGATTTAATTCATGCTCTCATGCTATCGGCATGGCTGATATACAATTGTAGGCTGAACTGTGAATACCTCTACCAATTCAATATCAATATATATAGGTAAACAGTGACAAAATAATGTTTTATGGTTATATTGCTAAAAATCAATTTGATGAATTAGTAAAAAAATTAAAAATAATTGTAAATATTGTGATTAGAAAAATACACAAATTTTTCAATTTATTTTACTAAAAAATTGCATCACTCTTTTAAAGAAAACATCAACAAATTTTTAATCTAGAAAAATAAATATAAATTTATTTAAAAAAGCTTAATTATTACCCAAAAGTTTTGTATATTGTTAAATAAAATAAAATTTATGAAAGAAATTTAACAATTACTGGCATTGTTAAGTATTTTATTCATAATTAGAATTCAAATAATATTCAAACACAGTTAATTCAATATTTGTTACAAAAAAAAAAACTCTGAAATAACTTATTTGGTTTTTTATATATTATTTGCTTTTTATCTTATCTTTAACCTTTGAAAGCCATAAAATGTGATATGAATTGAAATTACTGGCAATAAAAATGCAAAAATATTTTGTATAATTTATATAAGCTGTTATATAAAGCTAATATAAGTAAATTAGACATATTGAAATATGTTTAATAATTAATATATTTTGCAAGGAAATTAAGAAACCAGAAATGTACTATTTTTATAAATAAATCCTCTATATAAATCTTTAATTTTTTATTTTGTAAGGTAGAGAGTAATTACTGAAGTAAAATCAGTCAATAAAATTTTTAGCTCAAAATGCAAAACAGTCGAATTTATATAACTTATTTACTAATCTTAATATTTTGTTCTTTTTTTACAGATATGAACAAAATCTCCCAAAATTTAATGAACAAAATTTAAATTAAAAATTTTTGTAAAACAGCAAGAAACTAATTTTAACTAAAAGCAAAATAAATTTTATGAAAATTTTCAAAATTTTCCCTTATAAAATAAATTAATATAAAACAAAATATACATAAAATAATAAAATTAATTTAAATTTAATTAAATAAGTCAACAATTGTTAATTAAGATTTAAATAATAATATATTAATAAGCAAAACAAACAAACCCAAGGAAGGCATACATTTAATAATTCAATAAAATAAATAAGCAATAAATTAAATTAAAATAACAAAAATCAACATTAAACGCCACAAATTTAAGAAAATAATTAAAAAAACAAACCTACAAATTTACACCCCAAATAATTAAAAAAAATATATTAAATAAAAAATAAAACATGAACAAAAACCAATGTTTTTCTTTTCTAAATATTATATTAATATGAATATATTTTTATAAACAAAAAACAAAATAATTACTAAACAAAAGTACAAAATACAAATTTTAACAAAATTTATTAGCAACGCAATAGTATAAAATAAAAACCAACAAAACAACAACAACAACAAATTTTTAATAAACAAAAAACATAAAATAATCTTTAAAACAAGTCTGATAAATAATTAATAAACAAAAATTATACCATATAACTTTTTTTTTTGAAAATAAAACAAATTACAAACCAAAAATACAAATTTTAAAAAGAATTACAAATTTTTTGCAAATATCCAAGTTTAATAAATAAAAAATATATATAAATATTACTTATAACAGTTAAAAGTACAAAAAGCAACAATTTTTTATTCAAAATTACCATTGTTAGTATAAAATCGTAAAAATAATAAGTAAAAAATATATTAACAAATATAGTCTGCACAATTACAAATTTTTCAAATAATAAATAATTCTATAATCAATAAATAAATGAACAATGAAAACAAAACAAATTTATTTCATAATCAATTAAAATTTTTTTTTGCAAAATAATCAAATACACAAAAATTATAACGAAATACGTACAACTTAAAACATCAACAAATAAAACAAATATTCATTAAAAACAATTAACAAAACTACAAATATTACAGTAGTGTTGTAGTAAATTTCTTAATAAAAACATAAATTATCCCCAGTGAAAAGCTAAAAATACAAAAATATGCATAAATAAAACCCTAAAATTATTTTGAAAAACTACCTCAAAAGTGTAAAACAACAACAAGTGTACAAATATTTAAAACAACAAAAAAGCTATTTTATTCAATTAAAAAAAATACAAAAACTAAAGCACAAAAATTAAGGTACAAATTTCATGCAGCCACAAATAAAAAATATTTAAGTTAATATAAAACAACAAAATTGTTTTTGGAAAAAAGTTTAACGAAGGATACACACATTTTTCGAACAATACCCCACTACAACTAAAGTAAGTTGTAAGTAAAATAAATACAAATTTCTGACTGACCCCTGTTAAAAGTGCTTACAACAACGGCCATGCAACAGGGTAAACTTAAATGGCGTCTTCAATAGTGGCACAATCCAGCGGCGGTACACAAGAAACGTCTGCAAACTCTTTACTGCATCATCATCAACAGCAACAACAACAAGCCCAACAACAGCAGCAGAACCAGTTGCAGCAACAGCAACTTAACCAGCAACATCACGTTACATCTGCTTCTGCTGTTACATCAAGCAATTTGCACAATACCCACTTACAACATTTAAGCAGTCTAAGCCATCATTATACACACGCTTATCAAGCGCCCTCAACGGCCACATTTCAGCCACATCATCTTCACCAGCAACAATATCAACAACATCACGTTGCCTATCCGGGCATTCAACAGCACAGTCAGCCACATACACAACAACAGTTGTATCAGCAACATCAGCTACAACAGCAACAGCATTGGGATTATTATGCGCGGCAGCCACCGCCCCAGCAGCAACAACAACAACAGCAGCCTCAACAGTCCCAGCAAACACAACAGCCTTTACAATCGTCTACACCCACTAGTACCAGTAATAACTCAACGTCAACTTCCAATAATAATGCTCCGACGGCCACAAATGGTTCAAGTTCCGTTGCCACAGTCGAAAGCCAAAATGGTACCAATCCAGGAAATAATAACTCTAACAGCAACAACAACAACACACATGCCAGTTCGACCAGCAATAGTAATACCAATGATTCTGTAAGTTCTCAAACTAACGGTTCTAATAATAATTACACGCGCCCTTGGGAAATGGAGTCCAAAGACACAAACAGCAATTCCAGTTCCAATCCACCACAACCAAAGAGTGGCTTTGAGCCATTTTCAAAACTGCCCTCCTTCTCGAGTCAATTTCATGGCTTCGATCAATTAATGGCCGATGGCACACCCATACCGCCAACGGCCTCCTCTACCACAACTGGTCTTAATCCATCTTTGAATTCTCTGCAAACCGTTGCCATGTCACCAGCCAGTATATCGGTCAGTTCACCGGGAATGGTGAGTGTAGGTTCCCCTCTCACTCAATTGTCGAGTATGCAAACAAGCATAACGCCACCAACGACGGGGTTTGCACCTTTAGGTGCACCACCTCCGCCTGTGCCGGCCAATGTTTTTCATCCTCATCACCGGCCCGCATACCCTTTAGTGCCAGCGGCTTTGCCAGCTCGTGATATAGCGCCAACTTTATCCAGTTCGGTGGCCAGTAGTTATGCTTCCGATCCGCTACTTTATCAACCATTGACACCTTCATATGCTCCTCCCACACCCAGTTCATTAGTACCCCCCTCGATACAATCCACCTCATCATCACTGTCTTTATCATCATTGTCCTCACTGGGCAAAAAGGATAATTCTATGTCAGCATTTGATCTCAATACAAATTCAAATGGTTCACACATGAGTGCTACTACATCGAATACGCCAAATACTATCGCCACGCCTCTGGGCATGCATACGCCAACACCTTCGTACGATGGCGCCAGCAGTTCGTCAATGATGGATATTTCCAATAGTGGAGTAGGTACTAATAATACTGGTTATCATACACCCCACTCGACCCACACTAGTACGGGATCTCATACACCACACACAACCCAGCCGCATACGCCCACTCCCTCGACGACTACGCCTCTGAAGGCGGACAAAGTTCTAAACTCGCCGGTGGCTAGAGTGGATGCCCGAAAGAAAGAGAGGCGGAAAAATCGGGCCCATTCGCTGGAGTCCAGCGCCGAATCTGAGGCTAGCGCCATGGATGTGGACCCCAGCAATCCCGGCCAAGTAGATGCTGTCTCAAGTACTGCTAATTTTAAGAGTCCCATAAGTAGTTTGGGCATAGGAGACAGCAATGACGGTACGGGAGAAAAACAGGTAAGTTTACATATTGACAAGATAATAAAGGAATGGAAAGAGAGGCCGATCAAATATCGGTTACATCTGTATCTTTATTGTCTTGGTTAAGTACTAGTTACGCAACAAACACCAATTGTGATCAAATTCTTATAGATGCCTTCTAACATTTTCCAGTCAAAAAAGAAACGTAAACGTTGTGGCGAATGCATCGGTTGCCAGCGCAAAGATAACTGTGGTGATTGTGCTCCCTGCCGCAACGATAAAAGTCATCAAATCTGCAAACAGCGTAGATGCGAAAAACTGACCGAGAAAAAGGTAAGAATACAACAAACAAAAAATTGCAAAATTCATTCATGATTTCAAGTAGTCACGGCTTGTATTGACTGGCCAAAAAGGCCAAGGAACCGGACAAAGAAACAGGTTTCAATATAATCACTTCTTAACGTAAATTATATCCATGAATGTTTGTGTGTGAGTGTTTAAGATTTGTAGATTTTACGATTTATGTCAATTGTGCAAAGTATAAACGCGTTTTTCCAGTAAATAACCTACAAAACACCAGATGTTTTTTCCTCCAGTACGTCGGTGTTATGTCTATAGTAGTGCTATAGCATCTTTGTTTAAGGATTTTTGCTGCCATTGATGTTGTTGCTCTTTTTGTTTTCACTAGTTTAATTGATGTGTAGTCTTCTCTTCTTCAGATTCTTCAGAGTCTTCATCTGCGTTACTGAAGAACATGTGTTTTATGTTTGGCATACACATGCTTTTCAGCGTTTAAACACGTTTTTAGCCCGTTGAATAACATAAATAATGTGTGTAAATTACAACAATAAGAAGAACAACAAAAATAACAAAAAAAGTACAGCTGATATCATATAATTAGTAGTTGAAAACAGTCACATGCATCCTTTTTTCAAAATCTTGATAAACTAAACAAAAAACTTTAATTCTGTCCGAGAATTCTGAACAACAAACAAAAACACTGAATAAATAAAATAAGTGTTATAACTGAAGATCATTTTAAGTTTTTTTTGTCAGTGCTGTTGTTCTTGTAGCTGCTGTTATGACCGTATTTCCGTTTGTAATTTGTTCAAGCAAGTGACATTAATTATAATTGTCAGCATCAATTCGGACAGAAAAAAATTCACAAAAAAAGCAAACGAACAAAAATGAAAGGAAGACATCAACAAATTGATGCGAAAGATCATCTTACAAAATTGTTGACGAGATCTTCAAGCTAGTTTTTGTTTCCTTTAACAGGAAGACGTTGTCCATATAATTTTACTTTTCATTTACACATACTAACTCAAAGATACACGAATAGTTGAAATAGGTACTTAAAGTATTTAAGTGTTTACAACGTACAATTAAGATTTATCATTTAAATATCTTAAAGATTCCATAAGATTTTTTCTTAAGCAGCTGGAAATAACTTATATGTACATGGTTGTTTCTCTTCCGATGGTAAATTCCTAAGGCCCGCTGTATTGTAATTAATTTAGTTATTTTAATACTTGCTTCGATTTTTACAAAATAGGTCAGTTGTTAGGTTGAAGTAAAAACTCATTTCTATTTCCAAAAAGGAATTAAGAGCCTCTTTTATATTGTCATTGGGACTGAGTAGCTTTAATTTATTGGATTCTGTAAAGAAGTTTTCTATCTATATGAAAAAGTTTTTTTATTACTCAGCTCAAAAACCCGAGTTTTAAATAATGCCAGATATGTATTTTACAAATTTTTCAAACTGAAATTCTGTTACATATTTAGTTAAAAATATAAAATAAAATGAACAGAATTAAATAAAAATATAAAGGAAACCGATGAGCAGATGTTCACTAAAACACATGACGACAGACAGAAAACTACAACAATACGATCAGAACAAAAAGTAATACACAGATACTAGTACACAAACACATTAGTAAACTCAGATAAAATATCAGCCTTTATGTGTTTGTGATTGTCAGACAAATTCTGTTTGTTATTAAAACAGGAGACAGCTGGACAGACTTAAAATAAAATAAAAAAAGAGACAGACAATAAATAATAAATATATATGTATATGTGCCTAAGTATGTTTGTATGTATATTTTAAATACAAATTTTAGATACAAACATAACAAACTTACTTTGGTAAAATATTTTTAATATTTTTTTTGGAAAGTATAACCTTTTTTAAATTTTATATACGATTTTGTTTGTCTATGTTAAATCTTAAATGTACCAAAAAAACTAAATTATCAATTTCGGTTTACCTTATAAATATTTCCATAGTCCTCAAGGCCCTAATTTAGTTCATGCTAAATATTTATTTTTGTGTTTTCATCCTTTCACAGATCAATGAACGTTAACTCGTTTGAATTTTAGCCGTTTTTTATTTCATTTGATTCTCAATTACTCCTTTATTTATGGCCACTACTTTGATCATTATTTAGCTGCTCTGTTACTTTTGTGAGTTTTGATATCAAAAGGATTTAATTTTTTTCTGGTTTCTGTTTTCATTTTAACTGGCTTTTGCCGTTGTTTTGTTTTAAAACTGCAGATGTTTTGTTTTATTGAAAATATCAATAACTGTTTTTCTTTTTCGATGAATGGAAATACGTACATACATGCATACGTTTGTACAATTGAGGTTAAAAGGGTGAATGGACTTTTGGATGAAGTATATTTTTTAGAAATATTTCATGTAAAATTTTGAAAATATTTCTTTTTTTGTGATATGTATGACAATTAAATTGAATTTTAGCAACGCAATATTTATTTGTCGAAGAAGAATACATACATAATCATATCCGTCCGTGTTTTTATTATGGTAAGGTTCATGGACATCATGAACCTTATGACACATTCACAGCGTTATTGTGTAAAAGTGACACATTTTTAAACTCCGGGTATTTCGAATACTGGCTTAGCTCAATAAAATTATTTTGATTAATACACTCTTTGAAATTCATGTTACATTGTCATGGTCATTGTGTCACTTTTTAAATTGTCATAACGTCCATGGACACTATGAATTGCTTTTGTGTGTGGTAAAAGCCCCCGTCTGGTAAAAGCCAAATCCGCACTTTTAAAAGTGTCAGAATGACTATGTAACACTTTTAAAATATAATCGAATTGGAAACTTCGTTAAGGATTTAAGAAAGTGACACTCTTATCACTATTAAAAGTGGCTATGTCTATCAATACAATGACCATTTTTGGTGTAACATCACTTCCATGGACATTAGGAAACGACACCCCACCAAACTATGTGTACTGATGTAATTAAAACTAAGATTTGCGAAGAAGCTCTCAAAATTTAAAAATGGGAAATAAATTTGAGTTTATAAGTAAAAAACACGTAGTAAGTACGTCTAATTTGCATAGTTAAGAATGGAGGCGCCGAAATGTTGATAATAAACCAATAAACGTGTAGTAATACTAGCACTTTTATTTACATTAATACAAAACCATTATATTTAAACTAAAAGTTAAAATATGATATGTGAAAATATTTTCACATATCATATTTTTTACTCACTACTGAACAAGTTTACACGCAGAAAAATAATTAATTAGTTGCTATAATCTTTCTAATATGTGTGATTAAATATATTATAGCAAATAGGAATATGTCTGCTATAATGATGTTTATGATTGTGGATTATAGTAGTAATATTTCACATATATTTTAATCATTCAAAATCTCATCAGTTAAAATTGTATTATAAGATTTGAAATTTTTTCTCTGAGTATTTGTATAAAAATGAGGCTTCTTTAAAAACTAATACAACTAAGACTAAAATTATAAGGAGCAAAGTAGTAATACTACAGATTCTTCACATATTTATATTGTAAACATGTAGTAGATCTGCAAACATTTAACTACTCGTACTTGCATTTTTATGTTCGTTCATCTACTTGTTCAGATACTTCATATACATATTACTGACACAGCCATATATACATATGTATATTTACATTTGTATGGATGTGCAACATTAAATATCCTGATATTTGCTACCGTATACAAGTACAGATATGTATGTATATACATTTACTCATATTTACAATGTTCTGATACATATATATGTATAGTATTTGTATTCAAATAGTAAAATATCATCATACATTTGCATTGCACATACTACTTACATACCGATAATATTCGTACAGATATACATATGTAATGTACGTATGGATTCATATTAAATTGTATATACATACATATGCAATAGGGTTTCTTGTACAATTTCCATTTCCTAAAGCTTATAAATGTTAAGAAGATATGAGTATGTTTGCTTATCATGCAATAAAGCAAATGCTTAAAAAAATAAAAGTCCAAGTTTGAAACCCTTTAATTATATAAAACACAAGTATATACACGTATTATGCTATGGAATACTAGTACTCTTATTGTATGATGAAGAAACGTTATACTTACTATATTTGTATGAGCTTTAAGTGCATTGCTCCTTCAAAATGTCGTTCGTGACATACTACACTCTCCTCCGTAAATTTTCTTAAAAATCCTTATATACATAAATACAATAAAAACAAAAATAGCAAAGGAAAAAAATAAAATGAAGTACTCTGTTATAAATTTTTGTTTATTTAAGATTTTGAAAGCTTTTAACTTAAAATATTGTGAAGAAATTAAATTTAGTCTTTGCAATATTACAAGCCAAATCCAACTAATAAGTTTAATATAGTAAATGAGAAGTTTATAGAACTATTTCAAATACATTAAAGGGATCTACTCAAATGTCGTTTGAATTTAAAATCAATTAAAGGTATTAGACAGCAGATGGCAACATAGACGCCACCTATCGGACGCAAACAAAGCTTCTCAGAAACAGATCAATTTGTAGTTCTGGATTTGAGCGATTTTGAATAAACTAAATTTCTTTATTGATAAATATTATTAAAAAGATATATTGTTTAAATTTTTATGCAAATTCTTTATTTTATCAATTTAAAACTAACGCTATTTTAACAGATATTTGTGTACCAAGTTAACAGTGTTGTCGTATTAGTGTTTTTATTATTATTGTTGGTAGTCCAAGTTTAACCAATTTTTAGAGACGTTTTAATGTCTTATAT
>NC_060953.1:33220803-33360803 GCF_022045245.1 Lucilia cuprina
TCTCTGGCACAATAATTTTGAATGATGCTCTATTACGGGCATTAATCTTATAGATTTGAATATCATTATATAGCTCCAATCCGAGATTGTTTCTAATGTAGAAGTCAAATAAATCTCTTTCCATTTCCCCCCTAATGTTTACATATCTAATATTTTACCACATTAACGAATTGTTGCGTTTCATAAGATTTTTTGTATTAAAATCATGTGAAAAGTTCCAACACCGCCCATTTTGCTCCAAAATGGTCACATTTACGTTAGTGCAAAATTTAAAGCAAAAATAAAAAAATGGGAAACAATGAAAAAATATGTATCTGTACTTCTTTGGACAATTTTTGCTAGGACTAATATGTGAAAAGTTACATTCATTTGAATAAAACGTTCTTATTGAAATTTCATCCAAATCGGAAGACATCGATTTGAAAAGTTAGTTTACATGACACGATATTTCCCATATAAATGTATCTGTATTTATGTAGTTCCACCTTTGTATCCTACAAGCATTTTTCTAACCAATTCCCCGGTCATAAGGGATGTCTCATCAACCTCCAGATATCTGAAGGACCGAGTAGTATTAAGTGTGAATTCCACTGATAGGGGTGATTGATGATTCATTTAATAGTCTATCCGTCAAGACCTATGCATGATTTTTTTTGCATTTTTAATAAAGTTGTTTAAAGAAAATATGACTCTGAACTTATAAGTCTAGTTTTGCACTTTCCATCCGAATTGCTTGAAAGACCTTGAGCTTCGTTGAAAAGCTTTCGAAACCTATAATAATATGTGATTTATGAACTTATTATTAGAATTTTCGCCTCAATAAATGATCATGATTATTGCTAAATTTTGCAATTTATTTTGAGATAAAAATTATTATAATAAATTGACCTAAATTCTGTCTTGTTTGTCAACTTCTAAAAACAAAATATCTTTCCATCTGACATGATCATTATTTTCTCTTTAAAACTACATTGGTAAATTATTCAAAAACAACTATGTAAATTATATTAATCATTTAACAACTTATTACATGTTAAACACTTAAAATTAAATCTGTTGTGAATAAAATAACTATGACAGCAAGATTACACACAAACAACATTTTATGGACAACAATAAATAAACACTGTTACAGCTAAACAGATGGCGATCAATTTAATTATCTCACCATAATAATCATCATATGAACTGATTTAATATAATTCTAATATTCAAAACAATGACGAAAAAATGGAAACGTTTAACATTAACGTGAAACCATTAATTAACCTGCTTTCAACTTGATCTACTTTTATTCTTGCAATTTATGACCGACCATTTAAATATGAAATTAAACATTTAATAACAAGAGTGAAAAAAAAGAAAATATCAAAAAAAAAAAAAACACAATAAGTTTTAAAATAAACAAACAACAGCAACAGAAATGATGAAAAAACGTAAAGAAATCAGAGCAAACATGTAAACGACATAAAACAGAAAAAATTAAGATCAATGATCAACACGTTCCCCACGATACCGATTCCCAAACTAATCAACACAAGAAATCTACAAAAAAAAAACGGCAACAAATCATCAACATTAACGCAACATTTGTTGTGAAGAAAAAAATCAGAAACAATAATATTTATAAATCTTAAGATTTTGTTTTTTATAGTTATGCAAATTTTGTTTTATTTCCCAATGGATAAAACTGATGAAAAAAATATTTTCTGTCTTTATAATTGGCTGATTTGTAGGAATTAAAATATGTATGTATTTATTTTCTGAAGTGGACCTTCTATGGCGGGTGGGGCCAATTATAGACCCATTCTTATAAAACTTGACAGAGAGATTTTAGTTCCAATAAAACTTGTTTATGTCACATTTTGTTGCTTTACTGGCATTTTAAAGCAAGTTATGAGCGTGTCATAAATTTTTAGAAGGGGACATTTTATGTAGGAAGTAGGATCAATTATATACCGATTAGGAGTGAATTAAGGTCCGATTCGTACAACATTAACCAGGAGGATTTTGGTTCCAAAAAAAAACTAATTTATGTCTATTAGGGTTATAGTATTTTTTCGAAAAGGGCCTTATATAGGGGCTTGGCGAAATTGTGACCCTATATTGCCTATTTTCAATACCAAACAAACTGCATCAATTTAAAATATATGTTTAAAATTTCAGTTTGGACTCTATCGTGTTATTAACAGACATGAAGACGGAGGGACGGGCTTGCTTGATCGTTTGAGAATCTTATAAGGACCCAGAGTGCATATACTTTTCTATGTCTTAGACTAATATTTCGATATGTTACAAACGAAATGACAAAAACATTATACCCACATCTTTTTTGATGGTAAGTACAACTGTACAAGAGATACCTAGACTACTGGAAGGTCCAAAGTCTATAAAATAAACTACTTATTAGATTAATCGCTGTGATAGTAATTAAAACAACTCCTAGACGAGTTTATAATAATTATTTGTATTGAGGCATTTGTCAGATACATTTGCCCCAATCCGTGTAATGTATAACAAAATGACAATCTGCTTCATACCCTTGGCGAATTTACCCCATGGGGCGGTATCGACGTTCTTGGTCAGTGAAAAGAACTTAACAAAATATGAACATTTTGATGACATGGGCATAATTGAAATGGATAAAACTAAAGCCAACATATCTAAGTATACAGATCAAGAAAAAAATTGAGAATATTTATTGTGGTTTTAATTTGAGAACACCTCAATAAAGTGGTTATGGTCACCTTCTACCCTAGGGCTACACATACGTATATAAAAATATGTTAACAGAAGTCATTTCTGAGTATATAGAGTACATACTGTTTAGATGGGTAAACCTGATTAAATTAGTTTTATATGGTCTTTAGTCGCTCTATTAAATTGTGGGTGGGTGAGTCTATTATGAAAATATGCATTGCAAAACTCACAAGTGTGTGATATATCCTAGTGGCCTCCGGTAGGTTAGAGTGATTTATCATAGTGGCCTCCGGTAAGTTAGTGATTAGTGTTCTAGTCTGGTAGACCGGGGGTGGTGGGTTCGAATCCCACATGTGAAACTAGTTAAGGAGCACACAACAGGCCCGATAGAGGCCTAGGTGTATTTCTTCGGATTTGATGTGTACTCATTCCCCTCTCAAACTAACTAACTAACTAATGATTTATCCTGATTTTTATAATTATGTTAACCGTTTTTTAGCGAATCCTCAAGTTTAAATTTTTTAAATCTCCGTTCTTTTAAAATTATCTATAATTAATATTTAGAACAGTTAATTCACTTTTTATACTAGCTGTTTTTAAATATATATATATTTTTTTTAAATTTCAAACGATCGTCTATTATTATAAACAAATATCAAAGTGCATTTACCTCTAATTTATGAAAAGTTAAGTTAAAAATACATTCATAGTCTGAATTAAGGCCTTTGACCTTAATGATTGACAACTACTAATTAGTTAAGATTGTTAAACACTAAACATTTATGTGTAATTATTGTTAAATGAAAGTAGATCTATTTTGGCATACATGTATGGTATGTTTTGCAGTTTAATTATGTTTTTTTTCTATATTAAGGGTATAACTTAAATTTTTGATTGGACAATAACTTCACTTTCTTTTACTCCCAATATACACCACCATACTTTGAAAGTATGTACTTAAAAATTGACTGATTACTTGATCGGCCAGAAAAACAAATGCAACGTTAGTGGTACTAAACGAACCCAAAATATTTTACGAACTATTAAAAATTTATTAATAAAAAGTTTGTACTAAAAATGTCGAATTTTGTTTAAAACAATACGAGTATTTCCGCACAAAAAAAAACTAAAGAAAAGACCTTAACATTTTACTGTTATAAATTATGATTGAAAACAAAAAAAAAAAAAGGTAGTAATAAAAATATTTATGATTGAATCTAACTACTACAGTATATAATAAAAGTACAATCTCCTACACAAACTACTGAGGTAAAAACATACTTATTTGTTGCACTTGTACGAGTATTTATGTATGAGTTGTAAAAACAGTTGGTTAAAGAATTTATTTGTTTTTATTCAACATTTCTGCATCATTTCCGTGTGAATTTCCGTTTATAGTTTGAAAGTGTCGTTGCACCCAAAATGGTGAGTGTGTGTGTGTGTGGAAAACCCCCCACAATTTACTCATACAGAAATATTACAATTTTAAAATTCGAAATTCAAACAATAATCATGTTTTGTTGTATGTAAAACTGTAATTTGTCTAGAAAAAAAAAGAAATAATAAAAACATTCAAATTTGTTCGAATGAATGTCCGTCTGTCTGTCTACTATTTCTGTTAAATAGAATAAAAGAAATGAGACCTTGCAAGTTGGTACGTAAAAGCAGTAGTTTTTTATGTTTCTGTTTTTGGTTTCTATAACTTCGTTTGTAATGAACTCTATATAGGTTTTTAAAATACGTTCCTCCTCTTCTTTTCGCTGTTGACTTGGGTGTCTAATGCGATTTGTGGTGGGTTTCCCCCTTGTTCTTTTAATGTACTTAAATTATTGGTATTCCATATAAGTAAATCTATATAAAAAACAAACAAAAATAACAACAACTGAATTTGTAGTTGCAGCAAAAACCGGCAATAAAATATTTTAAACAAACAAGTGCAGCAAATATGTAAGTTAGGGTGCTCCAAAAATTACATTCAGATTTTTTTTAAATACATTTTCCAATAGCAGTCTTTCGCAGATTTGTTGTATTTTTTGCAGTGATTAGCGGAGATTTTAATTTAGTAAATAATATATTTATTAAACAAAAATCGAAAGCTCTTGATCTGAACTAATATAGAAGTCAAGAAGAATTATCGTTCTCAAGAGGAACTCAGTAGCTCTTGATCATGACTAAAACAGTCATATAGAACAATTTAGTAAACTTCATAAATTCGTCTAAGAATACGATCGATATATCCACATAAGGTTGGGAAGAATTTGTGCGCTCTTGTTTCTGTATGAGATTTATTATTACAAACGTAAAAAAATCTTTTTTCGAGTTGCAAAGATATCACTTCCCTTTAGAACCACGCAAATGGAATGGCCTTGTTAAGATACCTTTCATCCATTAGCATTTAACCCGTCACATTTCATATTCATTCGACAGTCTCACTGTAGGTATACTGATGGTAAGTTCCGTATACCCTACATCTAGTAAACACCAACTTATTTCTAACGCTTAGTCCCACAGTCATTCCTCTGCGGAATATCAGTATGCGTAACTATGCCAAATATATTCTTTCGAGCGCGTGCCTTTAAAAAGGTTCTAACTGATCCCAACCTTAGCAAGTCTCCTGGACCAGATGGCATACCGGCACTGGCCTTGAAGCAGTGCTGTATGGTCAATTTCCATCTTCCATCTAGTATTTAGAGACCAATAATTTACTTAACGACCGCCAGTATGGCTTACGTAGAGCTCGCTCTACGGTAGACTTGCTAGCCTTCTTTTCGGAGAAATGGTGTCATTCCATTCACCATTTTGGCGAAAGTAAAGTGGTGGCTTTAGATATTTCAAAAGCGTTTGATAAGTGCGGCATGGTGCAATTGTATCAAAACTAATTGGATTTGGTGTCGGTAATAACTTCATTCGACTTATTTCGAGTTTTCTCAGAGATCGCACTATACGAGTTCTTATAGATGGGATCTCATCAAATGAGTTCAAGATTAATTCAGGGGTACCGAATTTGGTTTAAAATTCAGCCACCACTTGCATAACAAAGGGTCCAATCCTATAACCGGACAAGACAAATACCAAAGCTCTGTCCTGCCGACTACCGGTTCCCGTAATACCAGATTATTTGATTCTCTGGTTCGACCACATGTCAAATAATTCTAATGAAATATCGAGAATTCATTTGATTATCACATGTTTATAGTCAAGACAGACTAGATGTCCTCTTTTCACAGGGATTGTAATAGCACTAAGATAAGCGTTTTTTTATGGTAACATGCTCCGACAGGTGTTACGTGATGACAGTAAACATGATATTTTTCTACATTGACTCTGCGATTCTCTCTGCAAGAGGAGAAAGGCAATGAACGCGTTATAGGATAGGAATATCTAAACAATTGCACTAATGCTGGATCCAAGACATAAAAGCATGCTGAGAAACTAGATTGCAGACGAAACTCATTAAACAAAAATGTGGTAACAAGAGTTGTGCTCTAGTTGTAACTGGAGAGTTGGATCCCCTCGCTTATTGTGGAAATATTGATATTAATATGTTATTATGTTTAAGATTTTTGATAGATTTGTTTGTAGCTTTTCAATATAACATGAAACAACTGTTTCCTAAAATTAGATGCCATATTGCATTATCATTTTTATTCTATAATATTACATTGAAGTCTAGGTTAAGGAATGATCGTGGACCAATAAGCCTGTAATTGGAATTTTCCTTATTATAAGAGGAACAACAGCTTTTTCACCTTAGAGTAAAAGCAATATGAACACATTTGACAGCATTAACTCTAATTTTCCATTTGTTTAGTAATTTTTACAATCACACTGATATGAGACTAATATTCTTTAAAATCTATGTTTCTTTCCAGTATCTCAGGTTTAAAACAAAATTATACAGAACGTTAATCATTTAAGACCGAACTATTTTAGTTTGATTATAAGATGCAAAAAATTTTCGTTTAACTCAGCCTTACTACTTCCCTAAATATAGACAAACTACAACAATGCCAACTAATCTATGGGACGCCCTAATGTCTGAGTTTTTTGAAACAACAAATAAAATATTTATTATAACGACTACACACACTCAAAATATATCACCATGAACACATACACAATAAAACAGACTAAATATATTCGGGTGGTAGGCAGAAACGCAACCACGGTGGTTAAATTTAAGTTTCCATTCTAGTTAGTTACACCATTCAGCATACATACAACAATAATACCACCAGTAAGTGAGTGTGGAATACATGGCAACAAAATGCAAAACACAAATCCCAACTTTTATATATTTTTGTTGTTTTCTTTTGGTTTTTCATTACAAAAACATTGGTAGTAGTTGGTGTTTTGTTGAAGTTTATTTGGTTTTCATTTTGGCCTTTTTAAACACAATATTTTTACAACTACAGTGAAATTTCTATTATTTGGATAGCATAACATAAGGATTGATAATCAAAACGAACAGAAATCAAATGTACGTTCGACGTATTTGTTTAATGAAAGCTCACATAATTATGGTTCAACTGTTGTTTAGACTGAGTATTTGTAGGAATATATGTAACTCCGTTGCGAGTATTAATAATCGTTGAACCGTAAAATAAACACACAAACTCCATTGCAAACTAACTGCTGCACTTGTTCAAATTTGTTCAAATTATATTTATAAAAAAAAAACACACACACACAAACAAAAAGCTAAATAACTTTTACTACTAAATCATACACATGTATTTTTACTGATTCTGAAATTTAGATACTACGAAATTTATTTATTTAATGCACTCGTGTCCTTTTCAAAATGTCAAATGAATGAATTATTTTACTCTATACACGTATTCCTTTATAGTAAAAGTTGAAATATTTTAAACGGATTAGGCGGTGTTTAGAGGGTTGTTAAATTCGGTATTATAATTATATTGACATTTCTTGTAGTCTACTTAACTTTAAAGAAATTGTTTTATATAGTTAACTATAATAAGTATATGTATAAGTAGCTAAATTTTTTGTATCTAGAAAATGAACAGTTTTGACTTTCAGTGTACAAGGAGGGATTTCACTTTGCCATTACGACTGATAAACTGATTGAACCGCAGGCTCAGATTATATAAGTAAGTCTCTATCAGATTGCATCCCGATCCTCTTATCTATGCAATGTGCTAACATAGGGACGAATTTCGACTCTAGATCTTTTCGCCAAGTCGGAAAAATTTTGGCAATTCTCATTTCAGAATATTATGTTGAATGCCTTTTCCGGCGACTTAATTTCAATGTGGCCTTTTTTATCTACATGATGATTTTTTTTAATAACTCACCATCGCTTCTTGTTTTTCTTACTTGCCTGTAGCAAGTTTTATATATGGCTATGCCATTCCATGTTCAAGTACTTAGATCTGACCATTGCCCCGCAAACACAAATAAAGTTAAAAAACTGAACAGTTCAATTTTATAAATTAAATTTCTTTATCTAAGATCAGCGTCATAATGAATTCATATCAAATAAACAAAAAAAATATAGTAATAACCATAAATCAATAAATAAAATGTTTTGACCTCAAATGGGATCATAATTTAAATGTATAATAGTTTGTTTAACATTTTAATAGTTTTTCTTTTTCAACTTCACAAGTTCAGATGATATGTATGTACCACAGAGACATACATACACCGTTCGTAAATTTGCATACAAAATTCCCATTATATAAATTTCATTACTAACGTATACAGTCCGTCAGTCCATTCATTCATATTAATTGTTGCCAGAAAAAAACTATATAAACTTTTTTAGTTTGTTTATTTAATTCTTTAATTATAAGGTAGGTTGGTAAATACCAAAAAAAGAAAAATCGTTAAGAAAAGAAAAAAAAATACCAAACTCATACAGATAACAAATGACCACAACAATTTATGTAGCTTTTGGTTGTTATAACAACAACTTTGTGCCGGCAACAAAACAGTAAAAAAAACATCATCAACACTTTTTACAACAAATAAGTCCAACAGCACTGCTACTACATATAAATATATTTACATACCGAAAATGTGAATATTCATTTAACAAACAATTAACTAAAAGTTTAACACATTTTCGGTTTTTTATCTTAAAAAAAACTAATTTGTATACTCTACCATTTACCTTCTCTGTTCTATTTGACATTCCATTTGTAACTCATAAAAGGTAGAAAAGAAGTCCAATATACATAGCTATGTCCATCAGTTTATGCCCATATGTGTTGATCGCGATTGATCTTAAACGAATAAAAGTAGAACGAACTATCTATCTATCTATCTATCTATCTATCTATCTATCTATCTATCTATCTATCTATCTATCTATCTATCTATCTATCTATCTATCTATCTATCTATCTATCTATCTATCTATCTATCTATCTATCTATCTATCTATCTATCTATCTATATATCTATCTATCTATCTATCTATTTATCTAACCACAGAAAAAATAGTAACCCGTCATACACATATTTATGTTCGCATAAAAAGTGGAAGTGCTGCTTTAAGCCACTATGACCGGTCAACAATTTCGATTTTTGTTTCATTTAACTCAATTAAAATTTAGAGGAGTTCACTTAAACTACATATTTTAAATAAAGGCAATTATAATATTTTACAGACTCTTAAAATTTGCCACACTGCTAAAGTTTAACAAAAAATCATAATTTTTGTTAATTTTGTTTCTAAAATTTTTAAAATTGCGTTTTTTTTCATTTCATTTTAAATTAAAATGAATGAATTATTGCTATATGCTGCTGATTTATATTGTTTGTTTATTTTTTACTGTTTTTCGTATCTTGTCTTAATTTACATGTAAATATTTAATTTTCCTTTACACTTCAGTAATTAACAGTGTGAATTTTGATTGTGCGAGTTTTGTTTTTAATAGACGCAATAGACACGAAGAAACATAAAAACAAAGAAATTTACTATATTTGAAATAAAACTAATTATGAAAATATAACATAAAAAACTACAACTAACTCCTCTACTTTAACTCTTATTTATAAGATTGTTGCACGAACTGACCATAATTATGAATATTAATTATTTCTTGTTTTTAAATTATTCAGAAACCAGTAGGAGCATTAAATTATTTTTGATTTACTGAAACAAAGTGTATGGTTTAGTTATTTTTCTCGTAACGGTGTTTTGTTTTAGATGGTGCTCCAAGACATATTGGTAAGTTGAGTGCACTTTAAGCTTATCGTTATATGCGAGCAGAATAGCGTTTTATTAATCGATTTGACAAAAGTGATCTGATGGCGTTTAACTTATGATATTGCTAACATCATCGGTATCATGTTGGATGTTAGCATTTTCCTCTGCTCAAATCAGATGGTTACCAATGTCCACCTGTAACAGCAAGAATCTCTAACAACCTTATATCTTTGTTATTGATAGAACTTTAACATGTGCGGGTGAGACCGCTATTAGCAGCACATTGGTTAGTATGTGCGCATGTAAATTTAATGTTCATTAACGCTCCTACTTTTATCCTTCCGTATTACCTAGCTCCAATAAAATACACTTCATATCTGAGTGTTTTCCCCAGAGTGTTCTTAACTTAAAAATAAGCATATTTTCTAAATAATGTTTATATTTGAAAACCTTCTTAAAGTGCTAAATAGAACAACTGACAAGCCATCGAAACTTAAAAATTCAAAAATATAATCAAATCAAATTCATGCTTCTAAAACAAGTTGTTTAAATCTTAATCGCAAAAAAAATAAACTTTTACCACCTGGAGATGTTTTACGATTAAAATGAGAACGAAATAAACTAAAATTGCAATCATTTCATTGTTAAACAAGAAACAAACGTGAAAACACACAAACGCTCAGATACTTACTGAAAACACTATAAAAAATCAACTTTACGTAAAAATATGTACAAATATACTAGAAGATGAGATTGCAGGAAATGCAACAAAAAATTGAAGAATGCTACACATTCGTACAATTTCTCAGTCATACATAAAAAAACAAAAACCGGACGGACATAGTAAAATAAAAAATAATGTGAGAAAATGTAAAATAAACAGCATTTACTACCATTTTTTTTTTTTCATTTTTAAAATTTCAGAGATACATCTTCATATCTGCAGATAAATTTACTTACTATGAATATTTTTTGTTACAAATTTTACTGTTCTTAGTACTAACATCGACCGTCAACATATACACATAGTATGTAGGTGCATATAAATCCAAATAAAATAAAATGTAACATCAAGTCAACAAAAGCATACTTTTGGAAAAACTTCTAAATGAAAAATGGAAAAATTATGTGAAAACTCACTTTAGCCGTTAGAGTTTGAATGTGTGCGAATATTTCTGTTTAGAATCGTCAAGGACAGAAGAGAATTAACAATAGAGAAATTCAGTTGGAACAACAAATTTTGGCATAAATGTTTGTAACTAAATTGTAGAAAAGCACTATTTAACTAACAAGAAAAAACAGTCACACATAAAAACAAATATGTTTATTCTCTTAACTACAAAAGGTAAATTTTAAAAATTATTTTCGGAAGAACTTAAGTATTACACTGAAAATTTTTTTGTAAATTTATTTTTTTTCTGTAAGTGCAAAGCATTAACCTGCTTTGGAGACCTTTTATATATTCTGGATCTTTATTAAATACTCAGAAGACCTAAATCTGTGGATTTAGGAAAGTCAGGATCCATTAGTCACAACACGAGATCAGCTATCTCTTTTTTAATTTCAAATTCTTTATTTCAATAACCTAGCCTATATAGGCCATAATCGGTTATAAATTTCTACTTATGAAAACATTTTACATTTATTACAATGGGATCTACAATATGGATCCAATTGTATTATTGTAGTATTAACATGGACAATCTGTTTACATGACCTTGTCATGTCGTTTCGTTTGTCTATCTGTTGAATTCAAGATTGGAACCGCACAATATTAGATAGATATCTGACATTTTCGAGCTCTAGCTATTCATTTAATAAAATTAACTTTAACGCTTATAACCGGGTTAGCAATACCGTGTAGTTATGATATTTGACATTAATCCATAGTTGACCCTACATCCTGTTTAGGGTACCTTTAAGAAAATGACTTAAAGGTACCCTAAAAATAATGGAATCAAAATTAGTTAACCAAATTTTTCGAGGATCGATCCCTAACGGGACCTATCTCTCAGTATAAAATATCCCTCAAAATATGTTTTTTACTATAAGTACAAGAATACTAAAAATTAAATACATATAAATTTTGGTACCTTTTTTAGAACATTTAAATTTATTAAAATTTTTTTTAATGTTCCTGTTTTTTATTTAAAATTTTTACGCGAATAGCTTTCAATCGTTTAACTTTCAGTTAATACAAATGTTTCCTTATTAAATACCTCTTATAGATTCTGAATCAATCCCCATTATAGAGAATGTAAAACAAAATCAAAAGAGTGGAAAGGTACCAAAGAGTCCCCACTTATATATTCTTATTTAATCAGGACCATGCCTTTTTAAATTTATATTTTTAGGTTAAATATTTAAGAAAATTTAAAAATAGTACAATTTCAGAGATTAGCAGTTCGAATATGTTCTCTCTCAAAGAATTTTATTCAATACGGTAAATTCGTCCTTTGTTAAATGTACTAATAAAATAAAAAAATCTCCTTCTTGCCCAGAAATATACTTTTGTATTTTCGAAAGTACTATTTACCCGAATTTGGGTAAAAAGTACCAAAATACTTATTTGTTATGTTTATTAGTTGAAAAATTATAAAGGACCAAAAAGGTACCAATATCACCTTTGCTAAACATTTTCACCCCTTATGAGTACAAATTTCAAAAAAGTACCAGAAACTTATATATTAAAAATTTTTCTTGTATCACAAATATTCTGTAATAAAATTTAGAAAACCTGTTTTACCCGTTTTTACACCAAATGTACAAATTTAAAAAAATCCCTCCTTAGTGGATCTACATAACCAACAACACATCCACTGTAAAATTTCCACGATGATGAATCAACGCAACTTTTTATACCCTACACCACTTTAATGGGGATTGTATATTGGGTTTGTGCTGATGTTTGTAACATAAAAGAATATATTTCCTATACCCACCTTAGAATCATTTTCTGAGTCGTTTTAGCTATGTCCGTCCGTCCGAACGACTGGCTGTCCATGTGAACTTTGTGCGCAATTTTCAAGATAAATGGATGACATTTGGCACACATGCAAGGACGAAGTCTAATAAAATTTAATAAAATCTGAGCTCATAATTATGTTTAATATACCTGTATATCGATAAGTTTTATACCAGCCTTGATGACCTTGCCAAATTTCATAAAGATCGGGCCTCATTTGAACCTAGCTCCCATTTTTGTATGATATTAAATTCTGTAGAGCCCGGTCCATAATTAGCCTAATTCACCAATAAACTTCTAAGACCTATCCATGTAAGTTCATATATTAGACAACCTTTTAAAACTATATTTTATTTACAAAATATGTTTGATGATAGGATTCATAGAATAGTAAAACTGAATATACATAATATAAATATTTTATATAACATCCTTACTTATTGCTTCGGCTATCAAAAGATTTCTGAATAACGAAAAGCGAAGTTTTACATAACCTCTAAGCATTCTCTGTAGTAATTTCTAAACTAACATGAAGGTTTTCTGTTTCAGATATTTTCAAGAATCATTTCATTTGATTCGTACGTTATTTTCTTACAGTGGAAAATCTTATAGAACTCCCCCCAAAAATGTACAAAATACAACAAAACACTTTACAACGCACTTTATATGCAAATTAATGAAAACAGTATGAAGAAGATGAAGGCACAACTAAAAAAAAAAGAATACAAATTCCAGCGGAAATGTTACAACTGTAAACGAAAGAATAACATAAATAAGGTCATAAAAAATAAACTTTTCTTCTTTGATGAAAATCTCACAGAAAAATACAAAAGAATGCTGGAAAAGCGCTTTTATTTTGACCAGAAAAAACGACTAACTTACAGCAACAGTAACAATACCACCAACCAAACCGAACCAACCAACAACTAAAACTCTAGAGGAATTTCAAATTACAACAAAAAGAAGTCAGATACAGGGAACTGAAAAAAACCGTGCGTTAATTCTTTAAGCAGCTGCTAAAAATTATTCAGGTGTGTTTTTTTATTACAACGGATTTTGAAATTGTTTGTTAATGATTCATTTTTTTTTTGCTCTACTCGCTCGCTTGTTCGTACGTTTATTTAATTTCTATCAAATTAAACGCTTTTAAAATATTCATGGCTAAAAGTGTCTAAAGCGTCGTCATAGGAAACCCCCACCAAACAAAATTATTTTAAAAACGAAACAGACTCAATGTACGCTTAATTATCTAAAATATTTTAAAAATGTTTCGCTTTTTTTTTTTAAATAAATATTTTTATATACGAATATGTATACAAATGTATGTATGAATGAGTATTTATGTGTTATGTCTTTTAAATGTTAAACATAATCTTATCTTACTGTCACTGCATACAATTTGCATACATATTAAATTCTGTGTCCGTCTGTTAAACATTAATAAACAGTGATGAGCAAAACTATTCGAATAATTGGTTAAAATAAGAAGTTATGTTTATCAATTTTACGTTTGGAAAGGATTGAGTAGTAATGAATTTGTGGTATCAGATTTTCAGGAATGAGCTGTGATGAATTTGAATTTTTCCTAATGGAATGAAAATCTGTAAAAGTAAAATTTATAAGGTTTTATTTAATACATTTCATATTTACCTATAAAATAAAAAATATAACGCAGAGGTTAAACTTCTTAATAAAAATTATATTTCAATTTACTTAAGAAACAACTCTACTGTAAAAATCCGGTGTAATTTTTTCAAATTCCTTGATTTATTTTAAAGTCCCAGGAAAAATTTTACTTACACGGTAAGCAGACAAGTAAAAATGAAGCAATGTGAAAGTACTTACTTTTATTGTGAATAACTAATTATTTTTGCTTGATGAGGTTACTCGACTTTCTTAAATTTAGCTCTACAGTTATTTTTGTGGACCAAAACAAATGCCAAATATCTTTCCGTATAAGCTAAAAATTTTCGAAAAAAAGAGAAAATATTATGTCTCTTCAACCCACTTAAAATCATTTTATGCACCATAAATACTTCATTGAATTTGTTTTTCCCGTAATCAGCTTTAAATGTTGGAATTTTTAAGACAATTACCAAAAAATTGGTGATATTTTATTTTTCACAAATTATACTGAGGTCAAGCTTTTCAATCGCCGGTAGGGAACTAAGGACTATTCGAAAAAATATTTTTTATTTTTCACATGTTCACAGCATAATTTTGAGAACTTCTTCCTGATTCCTTTAGAACCGATTCCTCTAGATTCATTTCAACTAGCATCGACTATTTAAAAATAATAATAATACCGTAGATATTATTGTCATGAGGTCCACATTATCAATTCTGCAACATGTTTCACTTGAACCAGTTCCTCTAACAACTTAAACTTTCTTTTGTCTCTTTGTAATCTATGGAGTGACGACTAACTTCCTCGTAGGACTAACACATATTAAAATAGCTAGTCACCTGGACGCTCAATGGCTAGGAGTAATCCTAAATGATAGGTTAAAGAAGTAGTTCAGGGCTTTTCGGCCGATGTTCTAGGTACATTATCTATTCTACAACAGGTTTCACCATAACCTTAGCTGCCTTATTTTTATACCCTTCACCTTCCTATCATTTCGTTTGTAATTTCTATAATATAATTTCCGACCTTATAAAGTATATATTCTGTATCCTTATAGATAGCGGTGTCGATTAAGCCATATCCGTCTGTCTGTCCGTCTGGCTGTATGTCTGTATGTTTGTTGAAATCAGTTTTTAGAGGACCCCAGATATCGGCGAGATCCGAATCTTCAATAATTTTGTTAGACATGCTTTCGTGAAGTAGCAGAGCGAAAGCCGCACTAGTGTGTTGTTATTGGCTAGAAACATGAAATTATGTATGTAGAGCCTAGCTTAAGTTAAAAGACATAAAAGGGAACTTATTGGTACTTTTTCGTTTTTAAAAACGTACTTTTTGAATTTTCTATAATATTGAACCAAGAAATATGAAGTTAAGTATGTAGAGTCCGGATTAAGTAGGTTAGAAACCATAAAAAGGAACTTTTTTGTACTTTTTCGTTTTTCAAAAGATACTTTTGAATATTTTATAATATTCGACCTATGAACATGAAATTAAGTATTTAGATTCGGAATTAGATGAGAACTTTAAAAGAGAACTTCTTGGTGCTTTTTTGTTTTTCAAAAGGTACTTTTTGAGTTTTCTATAAAAATGAACTTAGAAACATGAAATGAAGTATGTAGAGTCCGGATTAGACGAGAACACGTCAAAGGAAACCTTTTGGTACTTTTTCGTTCTACAAAAGGTACTTTTCGAATTTTCTATAATATTGAACCTAGAAACATGAAATTAAGTATGTAGAGTCGGAATTAGGAGAGAACCGGAAAACGTAAACTTATTGTTTTTTTAAGGTACTTTTTGAATTATCTATAATATTGAATATAGAAACATGAAATTTTGTATGTTCAGCCAGAAGTAAGTGATTTGAAAGAAGAGTTTTTGATACCAATTTGTTTTTAACACACCATGGTGAAAGTTCGGCACAGCCGAATATAGAACTCTTACTTGCTCATATTAAAATTTAGGAGTATGTGTTAACAAAACTTTTATATTGTTTTAAGGGTATAGCTGGGTGTAGCCACTAACTTTTAAATAAAAATGGTAACATTAAGAATTTCGTATAAAAATCGGGAACAAACTATGACAATGTGTTGCGTGTTTGACAACTTATAAACTTTTTTATTTTTAAAATTTAATAAATTTTGATTACGTATCGTATGTGCAATATTAATAAAATAATAGCTGAATTTTAATTTAAGGTCATTTAAATTTGTTTCTTTCAATATATACAAAAAGATATATTATAATTGATCAAAAAATTAACTATTTCAAACAACACTGTGCATTTTACTTTTACTTACAGTATTCGTTAAAAAATGGGAGGGAAACTTAAACAAAAATTAAAATCAGAAAAGTTATAAACTAAAATGAAAACGCCGATACTATCATTAGGTACAAAAATGGGGTCTACACCTTGAGAAATTCACATTCTCATACGTAAGTAAATGTATTATTATTTTATTTATTTTAAGCATTTTTTTTGCTACAAATATTATGGAGCACAAATACGCATAGTAACTTGTAGATAAAAGTAATATAACTACAAGATACTTCATAAAACCTACGTACATAAACATAAATATAAAAAAATATAAAAAAACAATGTGTTTGTATATTTGAGAATTGTAAGTTAAAAGCAGAGCAAAAGATACTTATAAAACCTTCACTTGCCAAATGATACTGTGCAATACAATGCTACAAAATGTATAGACATATATGTACATACATATGCATACACGTAGAGTACAAGTGTATCGAGATACAATTATGCATGTAACTATGAATATGTTTGTTGTATACCAAATGTATCTCATTTTATTTTATTGTTTTTTTATTTTCACTATGAGCAATGCAATACAAACAAATTGTATGACTTAATATAATTGTATGTAGATTTGTACAATATAGACGAATAGTTTTTTTATGATTATTTTGTTAATAAATACCAGAAATATATACATGCAGCAGATACAATGTGTCTTATGGCTCAGATATGTGTGTTTGTGTTACACTTAATAAAACTATTTGTGTCGCTACATTCCAATATCTATCTATCTATGAACACTGATACAAATTTTATTATTCATTCGACAACATTTATTTGCTACAGATACTTGTTGGAGGGACAACCGAAGACAAGAGAAAAAAAATTGTAAATGTTCACACCAAACCGGCATTTAAATGTGGCCGGCAAGTCATACATGCTGCCCACAGTAACATGCTTATTTAGACAACTCAACAAAACAAAAAAACTACAAACACAATAAAAATAAAGTCGTAATGAAACTGAAAAATAATATAAAAACACTTTAAACGACGTCATTAAAATCCGTTAAAAAATTTAAATTTTTAGCGCACCTGAACAATATTAATTTAGTTTTTATTGCTGTTTTTTTCTGGCATTCTTTTAACACAATTCTGCACTGGGCCAATTGTATAATTTGTGCAAAATATTTTGCAAACTTAAGGCCACAAATGTCACGCCACCTTCATACAAGTCGTTAGCCGTCTTAACGATCCAACAATCAGCAACAGCAGCAGCACCAGCGCCATCAAATCACAGCTAGTCGGACAGTTGTGATATTTAAAACATTTTCCCCACTAATTTATTTTAATTATTTTTAAATTTATTATTTTCTATTTCTGGTAGGAGGTTGGTTAGTAGAGACAGGCGAGTATTCGGAAGGGCGTTCTGTTAAAAATATCGGAAAGTTGGTACACAAGTTCTTAAATTAATTTCGTGTACGTCATTGATCGTCTGATAAAAAAATGTTGAATTGTAGCCAAAAGTTGAGGAAAAACATCCGATATTATTTGTTAGTTTTTAGTCAGTTCGGACTAAAATAGAAAAAAAAAATAAATATAAACAAAAACAAACATTAAATATTTTTGCAAATATTTTTTCTAAACATCGCAGTTACTCATCATGTCATTCGCTTTGTAAGTGGACACTATTTACATTTGAAATTATTTGTCATGCTATTTTTTAATTTGGAAAGAAAGGAAGTAAACGCAGTGGATGACAGATTTTAATATTTTAAAATTTAATTTAAGAATTTAATTTTTATTGATTGTACCTATTTTGTCCTAATTAGTCACATACCGTGCTAAATACATATAAGTAGTTTAACAACGTTTTACTAATAACACGATTTTTTATTGACTAATGCATTTCCAATTATAGTTTCCCAGCAAAAACTAGGTAATGACTTGTACTTATATAACCACCTACTTTTTAATGACTTATTTAGTAGTCATTAAAATGTCTGTATTAATTTTAAGTAGGTACTCTTATAATAGCTTACATATCATCAAATACGTAAGTAGTTTGCCGTTTTATGTGCACATTTTATTGAGAGCCCCAGCAATAACTTAAAATGCTATTATGCATTAAGCACTTGCTAAAGGCTTTTTGGCAATGAAAGTTCTTACTGGAATGTAGTCACAACTTAAAATGTTTACCGCTTCAATCTATGTATGTTCAGAATCATTGAAAAATCCTTAACAATTTTTTTAAGCCATCTTTTCATACTGGAATTGCGTAATATCAAAAGAAGGCATTTACGACCCAGTCATCCTATGATAATATTTTGATCGGGAATGTCCTAAAAACTCTTTAGTGTAGAGGCTATATTACTTCTATATACCATCCTTAATGTATATCGATTGTATTACAATTATTTTCTAAGTCGCTTAAGCCGTCATGGCTTCGTTTTGAATACAATACATCCACTCAAGAATACCTTTTAGTTTTGGAAGAAATCGGTCTGTTTATTACCTTTACATGAGAGCCCCTTGAATAGTATTTTGAGACTTATAACTATGTCAAGTATCTGTGCAAGACCTAAACATGTCTCATTTGCTTCGTAATATGTCTAAGGAAAAATTATTAAATTTACTTGCGTTGAAGGTCTGAAGAAACTCTGAATACAAACTTGAGCAGAGCTCAATCGAGAAGCCTTAATATGAACCCGACTGAGAAGAAAATATGCCTTCTCACAAAAGACTTGCTGGAAAATACCTTTAAGCAATAGATTAATTCTTTATATGAAATTAAAATAAAAGCATCACATGGAGGATGGGATTATCGTGGAACATGTAGAAGAAGCATTGGCATGAAATATGTCCTTAGTCCTACATGACACATTAGCTTTATAAAAGTCTAATTAGACCAATTCCAACGTATGCTTTGGATAAAAAGTATCAGCATAAATGTTGCTTTGGGTATATGTGGTGCCTGAAGCATTATGTCTTATAACTTGTTCTATTATTAGGGACTTATAACTTATAATATTATACTATTCAAATTAGAAGGCTAAATACAGTCTATGATTGTAATAATCATTAGACGTGCTCTATCGTCATGTGACACGACGAGGACAGAATTAAAAGTACGTGTAAGATAAACACATAAAGCTTCTTGGAATAATAAAACATCCCAGGAGGTGACCCTAACAAGGTATTCTGAGTCTGCACAGACTTTTCGGAAAAGCTTTACAAAATTTGACGTGCGTAATTGGATTTAGAGAATATGGAGCACTTTTTAGCCATTAATTAAAAAAGATGCTTATGAATTATGTCCAGACAACTTAGTATCTCGACATCGAACGATAATAAATTTGATCAGTGAGTACTATAAAATGTTTTTGTTTTTACAACAAATATTTTCCTATAGTGATGTAGTATGCATCCTCCTAACCCAACCTTTCAGACAAATGAAACTGGTTTATATTAGAATAAAGTGTTTATGGCCGTTTTGCGCATCCAGTGTACATTTCAAGGTTCTAAGGTTTCCTTGGAAGAATGGAAGACACTAAGCATCTTACTCTCAATAGATGACATAAGCATAAATTGCTTATGTTTGCTTTGGGCATCGTGAGCTCAATGACATAAGAGATCATCTCTTTATAAAGTTTCTTGCAAGAATACTCTCAATCTCACACTTACACGATAGCTTATGTTACAAAAACACAACTTGGCTTTCCTTAATAATTCCAAAAATTAACCCTCCAACCGTCATAATAGTAATTTTAGTGTGGATTCAATGAGACACAACTTTCCTTTAACCTATAATGTTACTTATTCTTTAGTCAATATCATATCAAAAGATATACATATGATTTTGATACAAAAACTTTTTAGGTAAACATATTACATCAAACGAACTAAAAGTCCATGATCTAAGGAATATGGAACGGATAACAATTTCAAAATTTCAAACAGCATAGATTTCTGGAAATTATTCTATTCTTCAACCGATATTTTGCAATCAGCGCCTTAGGGCGCTATTTCATTTTTCAAACATATTTAAAAACTTAATATAGAACCAAAAATACCCCGATTTACAGAGTAGAGGTGACAAAATATGAACATTATTTAAATTAGTGGGTGTTTGTTTCACTCGTTCGTTAATATATTTATATATATATTTATTTTTAAAATTAAGAAAACATATATAAATTGGTAACAAGCTTTTAACAAATACACAAATTTATAATACATTTCATCTTTTGTTTATTTGATCTTTTTTTTGTATATTTTTAAATATTTTTCTCGACTTCTGCTACTTCTTCACATATTGTTGTCATATTGTTTATGATCAATTTTTTTGTTGTTCGGTGTGTGGGCCAAGTCAAGAGTGACAAATAATGACATACATGCTTTGTTGGAAATAAGAAAAAAAATAAGAATTGGGCTATTAATTCAGCATGTCTGTCCGTTCGTCTGCTTGTTTATATATTTGTATTTATGTATCTGCTTACTTTGTTATCTATTATTTAGTACATTTAAATGTCCGTCTGTTTGACAGTTCTTTCAACTAAAAGTGATCATTTGTTGTCTATTTATTTTTGATGTGTTCGTTGCCAATGCTCGCTCTGTTAAATGTTTAAATGTCTAAATGGTTTATTGTGGGTGATTTTTATGGCCAGACACTTAAATTAATAAATTTTTTCTTAATATATTTATGTGGCATATTTGTTTGTACTACAGTGTGTATGTGTGTGTCCATTTTTTGGCTATTTGATGAAAATGTTACCAAATTATTATACTATTAAATAAAATTTATATCAGAACAAATGTATGCGATTATCACATTCATAAATTTATTTAAAGATCAACATTCTTAACAAACAAGATGTGTTTTCTTGATATACATATACATGCATATTTGTATATGTATGTGTAAGTGCTTAATTAAGTAGACTTTGAAAGCTGCACCTAATCATATTTGTCTTTAAATATTTAGAAATTTCTTGACATTTACAAAGTTCAACGATTTATGTCAAAAGTTACAAAATTAAAATTAAATTCCATATTTTATGTAGGGGTACAAATGGAGATTGAATTATTAATTTATCATAAAAAATGACAAAATTCTATAAATATGATCAATTATTTGTCACACCTACAGTGCTAGCTATATCTAAACCGGCGCTAAAATAAAATCCGTTAATATATACATATCTCAATTTTTGCCAAAAATGTTTTTAATGTTATCCCCTTTGTTTTTTCTGCTATTAACAAGCAGATGGACTTGTTAGTTTCTTACAAACGGAATCATAAAATCAATACATATGTAGATAGTATTTAAATTTGTTTGTTTTAATATTTACTCAAATACTTCTAGAGTCAGTGGTATTGAAATAATCTAGAATTTTCCATTCATAATAATTGTAAAGAAAACTTTTTAGAACAAAAAGATTTAGAGTTACACACTACTCTAAATAGAAATATAACCTTCGTTAGAACTTTGAAATTTACAGTTAATTCAATTAACTTTAACAAAATGTGAAATATGTGAACCAACAATATCATCATCAAGAGCAATAGCAACAATAAGTAGTTTGTAAAAATAGAAAAATAAAATCTACAAAAAGCATGGACAACAAAAGACCTTTAAAGCGTAAGCTTAGTTAGTATCTAATAGATACAAAACAGAGAACCGACAAATAACACCAAAACGCCACTTTATCCAGCAACACACATTCATAGTTACGAATTTACTCTAGATTTATTTTCTAACCATGGCTGCAATATAAAAGATTTAACTAAAACTATTCATTGTAAAATGCACAAAATAATACCAGTGTTTTTATTCTTCTTTTAAATTATTAACTCTCTGAATAGAGCCAGAGTTTTTAAAGAGTTTTATACTTTTTGGAAAAGTAAATCGGATGAAATGTTAAAGTTTGAATATTTAACAGTTTTGTAAAAAAAATAATGCAAGATTTGAATTGCAAATGTATAAAGAACTGATTTAATAAACAGACGGAAAGGCATTTCGTAAGAAGATTTTTCTGGAAAAATAATATGGGACCTCGAGTCAAATGAAGCATGATTTTGACTAAATTGTAGGTTGATAGGATATTGTTTACTACATCAAATCCGAAGAAATACACATACGCCACTATCGGGACTAGAAAATGTTTGTTTGGTAAAAACAAAAATCTTATCATTAAATTAATGAAGATATTATCGACCGATCAGTTTCAGGTCATTCCTTAAAACTTTTCAATCAGTGTTCATGAGGATATAAGAACCCTGCGGAAAAGATATTTGAAGCTAATTTTTTATATTCCATTGAATCCGAATTTTTAATTCTATTTAGTTGTATTAATCTCAGTTTTGCACATTTGGAGAAGGATTATCCTCCTGTTTTCTTTAGGGTCTCCCCATGCGATCTTCGTAGATCTTCCACCGTTTTATTATTCCAAACGGCCTACATTTTTAATTCAGCCGTAGTTATATCGAATAGTTTCGCGTTCTTCACGTTAACTCTATCGAGCTCTCTTCCCTTTAAAGCAAGTGACGACTTCTCCAATTCTACAATCCATACGTTCATAGATTTGAGCCTGATATCGCTCTAATTGACTTCTACTGTTAACCCTAGTTGGGGTTTTCTCATTTCTTCATTGCTCGGACTAATAAAAATATAAGTTCTCAAAAATTCGAAATTCCTTGCAATTTCTCAGTTTTAAAATAATAGTTATGTGTTTCGGTTTAATAATTCTTAATAATCATTCCAATATCGATAATCAAAAGTCAGTATGTTAAAAATGGGAATTCTTTAAAAAAATAAAGCATTTGATTGGAATTTTTACTTTATCCGGAATATTTTTACTTATTTTTGGCAAAAAAAAAAGAGATTTTTTACAAGAGGACTCAAAGGAGAGTAGGGGAAAATATGAGGAATTCACTACCAACATTTATAAGGATAGGCGCATACTTCACTACTTCAAAGTTTTTATTAATGTTTATATGTGAATTTTGACCTTCAAGGGAGTTTGAAGGGAGTTTGTATGGGGGCTAGGGTCAAATGAGGCCCGATCATTAAAATATCGGTAATGTCATTAATAGTTCTATAAAACTAAGTTTTGCGACCTTTGTGGACATAATAGAACATTTAACATAATTTTAAGCCGATTATGTGGGGGCTAGAGTATGGGTAAAGCTTGTGCGCTGTTACAAATAAAATTTACTATTGTAAATGACTTGTCAACGGCAAGTTCGAAAAAAAATTTAAGACGACATAAATTTCACTTCTACTGGCGATATTGGTGTATGTGATTTTAAAATATAGTTGTTACCTTACCCAATGAAGTGATTCTCCAAAATCACTTTAATCTTTTACAGGCAGTCATTGTACATACATCCATACATATAAGTAAATATATTCAAATAGTGTCTAGAATGAAAATCAACTTGACTTGATACAAAAATTCACTGAAGCTTAAGGAGCAACAACAACAACAATAAAATATTAACATTAAGAAGCGATAGTTTCGCTTCCTTACAATAGATACTAACACAGACAGCTAAAACACAGCTTACAATCAGCTGAGCGTGAATAATTGCCACATGGCCAAGCGAACAAAAAAATGGAAACACATCGAGCAACCAACATTAGTAGCAATAGTTAAGTGCTACCAACAAGCAGCAATAACTAGACAATATTGTTCCTAAGAACAACAGCCGCAGCAACAACAATCGTCAAATCATATTAAAAATAACTAAAAATAGATCAAGTGTTAGACGCAAGCCAAAAACAAAAGCCACTTGCTTAAAACTTAAGATATTTCTATCCATGTGTCTATTTGTACACGTCGTCGTACTTACATGAAAAGAAAATAAGACAAAAACGAAACAAGAAGTTAATCAATGTTAACATGTTCGCTTGCAAAGATTATTTGTGCTATTGCAGTCAGTGTGTAGTAAAGTGTTTGAAACATGTTAGACTTTTGTTCAATATAAGTTACGTACTCAGTAATTTATTCTCAAGTACAAGTAACTACTTATAAGTATTCACATACAGACATAAGACTGTACAATCTAACGTGTTCTTGGTTAAGTATTTAGAGTCATAATAGTTGTGTTTCGCGATTTATAGTTAAACTTGGTGTCTGCGATATCGTTTCTTTAAAATTTTCTGCTGTAGTCAATATTTAGTCAGCTGCCTCGAAGGTATAAAGCCTATTGAAATCGACTTATTATTTCACCCAGACCAGAGGTTGAAAATATTGATCTCAGTAAAATATGCAAAAAAAAAAAAAATTCTGCAATCTTTTCGAATAATCTAAAAAATTAATTTTTTTTAGATTATTCCTTAAAATGATAAAAATTTTGACGTATAGTCCCATAAAGAGAATATAATAAGCCTCTCCAACCCACAAAAAATATTCTGTAGGCCAAAAATACTCTATTAAAATTTTAAAATTATTTTTCCCTTAATCAGGATCAAAATTACATAAGTTTTTAGACCCATTTCAAAATAATGTAAGATATTTTAATTTTCATAAATTATACTGAGATCAGGACTTTCAATCGCTGGCAGGGAACTGAGGAAAATTCGAAAAAAAATATATTTTATATTTTTCTCGCGTTCAGTACATTAGTACGATTGAGAGGTATTCCTACATGGAATTCTTAAAAAGGCTATTCCACGAGGAACTCTTATTTTACGTTTGATGACTTTAATTATCAATTTGTACCTAATGTCATCCGATTTTCTTATTGGACTTTATTCTCTATTATATTCTTGCAGCAGAAATGCTCTGATTTGCAGCAAGGGATCAGCTATGTTGCCAATTTCTTCCATATTTTAAGAATTATTATTGATCACGTGATTATGACTACTTCAAGTAATCAGACTTGAAATATTAAAGTTAAGAGTAGAAATTTAAATATTTTTTGATGGAACTGGAATAATAAGAAATTTTTACTAAGACAAATATTTGTGCTAGATTCCTTCTGTACGAAAAGTACCTTTTACCTTTTTTTAAGATGTTATTTGAGCACATTTAACATCCCTGGAATAACTCACATTGAAAAGTTATGAGTTAAAAAGGCCAATAAAACTTCTTTTCACTACTTCTTCATTAGCACTTTAACTTATTATTTTTACGTGGTGATGACATGAATGCTGACATAATAAGCAAAATATCAACAACAACAACAATGCTGTAACAATACTTTTTTATTTGTTTATGCATAACTATCATTCATCACAGCTATATTCATTAGATATAAAAGAGTTACATATATTTGTGTGCATTAGGGTATGACTTCTTATTGTGCAGCCATCTAACGTACCTTACGGAATATTGCAATCCTAATCACGGGAGCAATGAGGACGACGGGAACGAAGGCCTTGCTAACCATAATGAATTGGTTACCAGCTGAACTGGTGGCGATTCAACTAGCCCTTAATTCTGCAATCAGACTAAACGCGTGTGGTTCGTGGTCCGGTAGTAGAGGTATAGGGCACCTACGATTAATTAAACACTTAGAATCATTGCATGTTAATGTAGACTATTGCGTTGTGAAACCTCACTTCTACAGACGCTTTCACATCCGAATTCCAAATAGGAATTCAGCACACGAGTCACACTCAACTGATGGTGTAACGAATGTTTTCACTGACGGCTCCAAGAGGACTGGAAGAATGGGTGGTGGCTTCTACGTTGAAAGATTTGGAATCCAATCCTCTTTTAGGCTACCTAATTATTGTAGTATTTTACAGGCAGAGATATCTGCTATTAAGCGAGTCGCAAACTGGCTGAGGTGTTATCAAATATCGGATGATATATGTATATTTACGGACAGCAAAGCTGCGATTAAAAATCTAGCGGGTGTCTTTACGACATCTAGGTTAACCGAAGAATGCCGGGTATCTTTGAACGAGCTTGACATTCTAGGATAACGCTAATACGGGTCCTTGGATATAGTAATTGTCAGGGAAACTATATAGCTAACGAACTTGCCAGAAATGGTGCGATGAGAGGGGAAGATAAAATCTCTCTCACTAATTGTAAGCTACTGGTTTAGAATGAACTATATGAAATGGCTCAAATCAGATGGTTCAGTGAGACCACCTCTCTCAATTCGAGGACAATTTGGTCTCTATATGACGCAGGTCAAGCTTGCTATTAAGCTTTCACAGGGAACAGATAAGAATGCTGGTATCAGTCATAGCAGGACACTGTACTATTGGCAATCATGTCAAAAGAATGGGTTTCGAATATAACTACTACTGTAGGAGTTGTAATAATGAGAAAGAAGAGAAAACAATACTTCACCTTCTCTGTTATTGCCCATCTTTCAACGATAGTAGAGAACAATGTTTCGGCCTTGCTACTTTATCTTGTCTGGATGAGCTATCTGGGATATGTCTGAAGAATATACCAACCTTTGTGAATCAAACTGGTTGGTTTAAATTTGGAAGTAGAGAGTAATAATCAAGTGTACTCCTTCGATCACTAGGGTAACACAACCGGACCGCAATTAGATGGACCCATGTGAGCCACTCATCCTTGATTGAATGGCTGCCCTTCTTACCTTAACCTAAACCTAGGGTATGAATTTTTACAATTTTTACGAATATTAAAAAAAGGCCATGTAGGGCGTGAAAAAAGTTCCCGCACCAAAGGCGATGATGTTTTGTATAAATATCAGTTTTTCTAAATGAGAAAAAAATTTAACAAATCTCAATAATATTGCTTATTGTAGGTACACGTTTACATGAAAAAGTATAACGAACAAAAGCATTTTAGAAATTGATGTCGGTGCGCGAAGTCTTTTTCACTGAATTGACTTAAAAAATAGCCTTTTATTATGTATCAGTATTGCTATAATTTAGATGCCGGTCCACACTAGGGAACTTTTATCGGAAACATTGATTTTGCATGATAGAGAAGGAATATCATTCATCTCTCTCGCGGTACGGAGTTTCCCGAACTCGGAAACTTGTTTTGTTTCGTTATTCTTCTCATTCGTACAAAAACAAATCAATGCAATTAATACGTAGTTTCTGAAACAAAAGTTTCTATGTGTGGACATTAAGGAAACTTCACAAGATAATTAAGAAAAAGTTTCTCAACAAAAGTTTCCTAGTGTGGACCAGGTCTTGTGTTATGGTATTTTGCGCCCCAAAAAAGTTATACCCTAATGTACATATGTGTGTATATATTTAGATACCGATAGAATAACGTGATAATCAAGTGCCAATATATTCCATAAATTGGTTATAAATTATAGTCAATTAGCAATAGCAACAACAAAAGGAGCAAAAACTATAACAATAGCTATTAAATCTAGCAAAGTTCATTGAGCGCGATAATTTTTTAATACACTTCTACACAAACAACCATAGTCTTTTAATAGTTTGGTGGATATTTACCAATTGCTTTAAGGTATCTGCTTTGTTGTACTGTTTTAAGCGAAATTTCTAAAAGAAAAATTGACCCAGTCACTGGCGGCTATTTGCCCAGTTTATAGTGTAAACTAACAAAACTTCTTAGGTGACAGCTATTAAGCAAAATATGTAGTAAATAACCAATAACAGAAAAAATATTAAAATGGAAGAATATCTTGAATGTTTTTAAATTTAATTTGTTAAAAAAATGTGTGTTTTTTGAGATTTTGAAACAAACATAGAAACAAGCATTAAAATCTCAACGATATTTAAAGAAACTAAAAATAGATATAAGTTATAAATGGTTCTGAAAAACAAAACTTTTTGTTAAACATTTATAGTGGCAATTATTAAATTTATTTGTTTTTAAAAATATTTATTTATATAAACTTAAAAGCTGTTGAGATTAATTAGTATAGAACGGAAATTTGTATTAATTAACCTTGCACGATCATTGCATTCTTAACATCTATTGAATGAAAATGTAAAAACTTTTTTAATAACAATTGACTTCCTAAATATTTTATAATAAATAGAAATTGCTAAATTAATAAGAAATATTTTATTAACATTCCATTATTGAAAAAATATCTTTTAATAGCAGAAATCTTTATTTTTTTTTTAAGTTCAACTCGTAAAATAATATGGCTAAAGTTCAATTATCTCTTGCACTATTGCTAAACTGAGAATTCCCCAAACAGCTAGTCATAGTCATAGAAAAATAATTATACATGTTAGCAACAACTGAGATTATAAATAAATTGTGTATATTTAGCGTGTGTATTTCGAACAGGTTTGCAAATTATTCAAATATTTCAATAAGCAATGACGAATCAATACATATATTAAAATTCTCCTAAAAAAGTGTGACAATCTTTAAAAAGACCACAAATTAATAAAAAAAATATTAATCTATCTCTTTTTCTTTCTTCTTATTTGTATTAAAGTAAAAGTGGTTATGAGTCAATAACTTAAGAATTTGGGGCAATAAATATGTAAATTAAATGAGAATTAATCATTTTTATAAAATATTTTGATTATTTATAATGTTTGTGGAAAAAGTGAAATATAAAATAATGCATATCTCTCACTGAGGTCAAACATTTTAGTAGTCAATATTTTTGAATATCAGATGAAAATTTAATGTACGTGAAAAAAACTCAATTTTAATTGTTTTCGCAAATGAGGCCCTAGTATGGTATTCAAACGATTAATCGTCGATCGCTTAATCGATCAATTTTTGATGATTAATCGTTTGAATAAACGAAAATTGTCAAATTTTAAATAACGAATAAACCGAATAATTTATGTCAATTAACTGAAGAAAAACTTATTTTTAAACAATAAAATTACTGCATATCTTATACAAAATTCAATATTTTTATAATAAATTTAATTTTTGTGTTAATTTCTTAATTACTTTTCTATAATAAAGAATATTTATTGGATAATTTTTAAAACAATACTTCAGAAACATCTTAATAAGTTGTTCTGATTTACCTACTTCTTAGAATGGGTTCATGCAGAACATTTCAGATTTCTGAAAAGAAATCTTGAAAAAAATGATATCGCCTTTACTTCTACATTCAGTTTTGAGAAAGAGTGTTGTGTTTCTAAAATATTTCTAATAAGTTCTTCAGCAATACATAGTTATAGACTAGTTCATTGGAACGTATGAATTCTGGAACTTGTTGATAAATCTCCAAAACATAAATTTAATAAACATAATTTCTTTACATATATAAGAGAAATTATTTATTTTCATTTATTCAAACATGAAAATAAATAATTTCTAATATTTGAGATAAACATTAATAGAATTGAATTTAAAGTACTGGAAAAGAATAATTTTGTACGTTATTGGAAGAAAAATATTGTAAAAAAAATAATTATTAGAACAACAAGCATTCATTTGCCTTTTATTCGATAATTTTAAATTATCCCCAAAAACCCCAAATAATGTGGTTTTCTGGTTCGACCCCATTTTATTCCAATTACAGCCCCGGTTGTAATTGGAATAAAAAAAAAAGCATTCACACATGGAAAATTTGATAAGCATTTCGCATGCTTATCAAATTTTCAATTCTATATAGATTCCACTTATAGAATTGCGTACTCCGATTTGTATGTCCTTATAAAAGGATTTCAAAGCTTAGAAGACTACAAACGAATATTGGAATCAAATGTTATTATCTGTACATTTTATCTATTTTATTTACCTGTCTCACTTAGAGAAAAAACGAAAAAATTTAAAAAGGTTTCATTTTCGACTCAAAAACTTTTAACTACTTTTTTGTGACAAATTTTCTTTAATATTTCCAATTCTTTCTTGATGATCTTGTTGATTGAAGTAAACTATATTATGTCGAAGCAGATGAACTCAGCTTCATTTAAAATTAATATTAATACCAACTTTTTAATACAAATTTATTATTCCATCTTTTTAAATCGGATGTGTCTTAAACTTTAAAGTCCTTTTACAGGAGCATAAGAGCTGAATTTGAAAAATTAAGTACACAGAGTTAATACCAATTTTCCACAGTTTCCTGCACGAAAAACTTATTTGTTGTAGAAATAAAGGCGATGTAATTATTTCCATGATTTCTTTTCAAAAATCATCAACTAAATTTTCTTTATTATAGAAAATTGATTAAGAAATTAAGAAAGGAAGAAAATTTTTTATAAAAATATTAAATTTTGGAGAAAATATATAGTAATTTTACTGCTAAATAATAAGTTTTTCTTAATCGGTTAATTGATATAAATTATTCGGTTTATTCGTCATTTGAAAATTAACAATTTTCATTTATTCGAATGATTAATCGTCAAAAATTAATCGATTAACCGAACGACGATTAATCGTTTGAATACTATAGTAAACAGTAAAAACTTATTTTTTATTGAATTTTTACTGGTACTGCTAAGTGCCCATTTGTGATATACAGTAATTTTTTGTTTAATAATATGTTTTTCTTAATCGGTTAATTGATATAAATTATTCGGTTTATTCCTTATTTGAAATTTGGCAATTTTCATTTATTCGATCGACTAATCGTCTAAAATTGATCGATTAACCGATCGACGATTAATCGTTTGAATACCCTATTATGTGCCAAGTTTCATCAAATTATCTTAAAAATTGCGACTTGTAGCTTGCGCACAAGTTTATATTCGGCTGAGAAAAAACTTAGGTACCCTCCACCAGCTACTTTCAGTTGATCAAATATTTATGGAAACAAATTGCCTCATCTTTTTAATAGAAAAACTCGGTTAATATAAATATAATAAAAATATATATTTAAGTCAAATTCTTTATCTATTTGGGAATAAGTAATTTATGTTTAAGTTATTTTCCATAATTTGTATGACCAATTAATAACCGATCGTAAAAATTTTTACAGTATTATTTGTGCCAAATTTTGTTTCAATAGCGTTATTTGGTAATGAATAATGTCTAAGAGATTTTCGGAAGAGGACTTATGGACCGATTGTAAAAAGAAATTTACAGTAACAATTATGTTCATATACATATAAAGGCATAGTTTAAAATTTGTGTATTACTTGTTAGTGATTAATGTACATTTTTAATGGGAACTTTAACTAAATTACAAAGTATAAAAATAAGATTTTTTTGAGATTTTTAAAATTTTGATTCACAACTTTTCTGGATATTAACCAATTTTGCTCGCATTCAATACGAAACTGCCTATGACAATTTCATAATGTCAAGAATATAAGTATTATATACCCTGTTGCTTCTCAAATGAATATTACTAGGTGTTACACACTGAATGACAAAGTTATAAATCACCTTTACGTTCATAAAAGGGCCATCTTCCGAAATTCACTTTTATAAGATACGTCATAGCAGATTATAACAATCTTACTTGTTTACTGAATGTATCTTAATAATCAATTTAGTTTAATTCCCCAACAATATACATTACCAATTAAAAAAATCTCACTATAAAATACCAGCCGTTATAAATTGAACTTTTACAAAAACATTATTGGTTTAATGTGCGAATAAAAATTGTATATCAATGAGTTTCTGTTTTTTCGCATAAGCTTGCTTGAGCAAAGTGTAGCACGATCAAACATGTTTGTTGGTTTTGAACTTTGTAAAGAAGAAAAATAAAATTAAAACAAAATAATCAAAAAAGAAATAAAACAAACAGCATCATTGAATAAAGTTGAAAAAACAACATGTTCGGATAAATACTATTGTACATAAACAAATCAATGAATATTTAAATTCATTCATAAAAAAACAACTACAAAAACGGTTACTCACACATGAACAATTACAATAAAACAGAAGAGAAATAAAGCGTTAAATGAAAAACAATCGCGAAATACGAATCATAAAAATCAAAACAATCATTATTTATACTTGATTTATGCGCGATTGCGAATTTAAAAATTGTGAATATTTTTTATTTAGTTATGTAAATACCCTATGAACAGGGTTCATAGATTATGAAAATCAGATATTTTTTAATATTTTTTCCTTTTTTGTTAGTGATTATGTTACCTTATTATTTAAAACTAAAGGATAACGTGGTTATTCGGGAAACCAAAAATATGCCTTAACAAATAAATAGCCGTGTATGGCCTACCATATGATATCCTACACAAGTTATGAATATTATATACGATTTATTTCTATACCCTATACCACTAAAGTGATGAGAGTATTATGCGTTTGTGCTGATGTTTGTAAAATATTGGCTTTACATCCATCTTAAAGTATACCCAATCGGCTAAGAATCACTTTCTGAGTGTATTTAGCTATGTCTGTCTGTCTGTCTGTCCGTCATCATACACTTATTTTAACCCATGATCAATATCTATTGCAAATAATTAAAACCGGTCCATTATTTCGCCTAGCTCCCATACAATCGTACCCCATAACAGCGCTTTTAAGCTCTTAGTTATGCTAAATATTCAAAAATCTCCTTAAAAATTCGCAAAACCTAATTTTAATGCTGACTGAAACAACATTATTGAATTAATATGGGGTCCAGGACTTGAGGTCAGGGGAAATGAAATATCTGGTGAATGAGTAACCAACGTCCCTAGATCTTACCCTTGCGCAAAGTGATATTTACACACTACTGGTCACCCTATCAAATTTTATAGATGAATTACTTTGAATAAAACGGAACTCTGGTGGTCGAATATCACCACTTGTAGAATATCGAGACTACTTTGGCCTACTCTAACAACGAATAGGACTAAGACTCTCTTGTCTCTTAGTAAGAACTGTATGATTAGACATATGCCAGAACGTATGGGAAACAAAGAAGTAGTACAACACCTTCTGTGTGACTGATCAGCCTTACAAGAGACTATCTTATCTTGGTAGAACTCTTATCTATAATCTGGACTGTCTCAAGATGTGTTACTAGTAAAAATATGTGTTTTAATAAAAATACCGGCTGATTTTTACAAAGACCTTTGGAAACATGTAGTCAACGAAATTTGGGAAACAAACCATTCTCTTAACATAAGAGAATGGCGATACTAAGGGTATCACAAAAAGGCCTCCTAATGAACTAGTTAACGAGTGAACGTCAAAATTTACTAACAAACACTTATATCACAATTAAATTCTGCATAAATAATACATATTTAAATACATGTATATATAACATAATTGTGAGCTCAAAAAAGCTTTACCAGGGGTCTGTTGTATAGGGGCTTGGTAAAATAAAGGACCGATTTTAATGCAGTCATTAGTTACTCCCTCAAATACTGAAAAGTTCGGTTCATAATTGGCCCAAAAAGAACTACTTCTAAAAATGGTCCTGATGCTAATTTTGATTACCATGGTTGGTTTATTGAGATTTGACATAATCGGTACTTCGTTGGTGTTTAAAACATCACAACAATGAATAATATATTTAAATTATTAAAAATTGTTTTTTTTACTTACCTTGCTTGAAGTATAAAGTTTTATATGAAGTTTTCGACATGACGACGGTTGACATTGAGAGTTTTTATTTTAAACAATTCAAGTAAATTCTTTTTAATTATTTGTTTTTTTTAATATTGTATTTGGTTTCAATATTCATTTAATGTTTATTATCTAAATAAGTTGACAATTAACAACAACAACAACAATGTATGTTTATTTTTTCAAATGAGCAAAATATTGCCAACAAAAAGCGCCTTAAAGTCTTCTTGAAGACAATTCATGCATCTAATGCATGTGTTTTTCTTGTTACACTTAACAAATAATAAAAAATGACCTACAAAAAATTGCAATTTGGCAAAAAAAAAATCAAAAATGTATTTATAAAATCTACAGGGCCAAACACACATGTGTAGTTTTTGCGTTTGTTATTTATATTTTGCAATTTATTTTTTTTTTTCAAATTTCTGATGACAGATGGTTTCAAATATTTTTTTCTTATTTTAGTTGTTTTATTTTGGTTTCTGTTCTTTCTGGCAGACACAATTTTTTTACACAGTTAAACAGTTTGTTAAAAATAAATCATCAGATGTCTTGATCACAACAACGAGAAATATAAACAAAAAAGTAGCAAACGCATACAAATGAAGATGAAAAAATATTTTTATACTCCCGAAAGTTTACAAGGAGTTAATTTATCCCTTTTAGGCATTTTTTCACATATATCGATCTAATTGGAAACTCCATCTTCCCACAAGTTGATTATAAGGCCTGCCACAAAATTCCATTTCGATCGAAAGTTGAATTATAACTTATAAATAAATCGATAAAAACTTAAAAAAATACTTTAAACTATTGTCAATTTCACGTTGAAAATTTGAAGTGGTTTCATTCGGAAAATTTATCATTTTCCTTTTTTGAAGAGGAAAATTAGGACTGATTTTTTGTTTCTTTCGATTGGAATGGAATTCTTTCAAGAGCGATCGAAAATCTATATATATAAAATTCTAACGTTACTGACTGACTGTCTAATTGACTGACTGATTCATCATCCCACAGCCTAAACGGTTAAAGTTAAAGAGCTGAAATTTGGACAGGAGATTGGTCTCACACCAAATATATCCATTAAGACGGAATATTTGGAAATTCTAATATTTAGGGGGTAAAAAAGGGTAAAAACGGATAAATTCGGTAACTTCATATCTTCTAAACTAGATAAAATACAAAAGCAGTTTAAAGCTTATCGTCGTTCACTTAAAAAGTATGCGGTCAGGTGTCTGGTACTTTTTTCAAATTCGGTCCCTTTAGGGAAAAAACGGGTAAAAACTGTATTTTGGTACTTTGGTATCTTTTACACCAAAGAACATACAAAAAATATTTTTGGCTAATTCATAACTTAGCAAAAAAATAATAAAAAACGATTTTAGTACCTTTTGGATATTCGAAAGCTTAGGGAGTGAAAAATGTACTTAATTTTGGTACTTTTTGCATAAAAGGGGACTTTTTTGTACGTTTTTGAAATTTCTATAATATTGAACCTAGAAACCTGAAATTAAGCATGTATGGCCCGGATTAAGTGAGAACCCATAAAATGGGACTTTTTGGTAGTTTTTTGTTCTTCAAAAGTACTTCCCCATAAAAGGGGTGTTTTTAGTACTTTTAATCATCAAAATGTACTTTTTGAATTTTGGTATAATATTGAACCTAGAATCGTGAATCAAAAAAAGGTTTTTAAACGTGAAATTAAGCATATAGACCCCGTAGTAAGTGATAACCTATAAATAGTTAGTTCTTCAAAGGGTACTTCTTGAAATTTCTATAATACTGAACCTAGAAACATGTAATTAAGTATGTATGACCCGGATTAAGTGAGAACCCATAAAAGGAAACTTTTTCGTTCTTCAAATGTACTTTTTGAAATGTCTATAATATTAGACTCAGAAACATGAAATGAATCATGTATGTCCCGCATTAAGTTAGGCCCTTTAGAAGGGAACTTTTTGCTACTTTATTGTTATTCAAAAGGTACTTTTTGAATTTTCTAAAATATCGGTAGTACAACATTAAGAAATAGAAAGTACTAAAATAAAGAGTTTAAAATTATCTTGCGGTTTTGATTTTTGAATGTCTTAAATATACTACTCAACTCAAATCATGTTAAATTATAGGTAAAATATGCAAAAATATTCGCCAACAAAGCAAAGCTAACATTCTAAAATTGTTAAAAAAAAAATAAAAAAAAAAATTCTTTAAAAATTCTTGACGCTTCCAAAGAAGTGAATGTAAAATTTACTCCATGGAAATACTGAAGAAGACCTGATGAAGTAATGATCTTTACACAGGCTTGTCTTAGGAGGGATGTTCTTTTTTTGGAAGTTATTAGGAAGTGAAATAAATTGTAGTATTCTTTGGAAGTCATTATATTTCACTTTCACAGAAAGTAAATGTTTTGGAAGTACTTCGTTTCATTTTTGCTGGTAGTGTGCAGAGGGTATTATACGTTTTTGTTAATGTTCAGATGCTCTGATTCACTTTCTGAGTCGATTAAGATCTGTCCAGATGGCTGGATGGCTTTGTGCGCAAGGTATTGGTCGCATTCTAACTTCTTCTTCATTAGTATTTTAAATTATTATTTTAACACGGCGATAACATTGGAGTACCTCCACGCCCGCTTACAAATAGTTAAAGAAGTTCTTGTAAAAAAGAGCCAGAGAGAATACGAACCAATAATCGTTTTTGCATAAGGCCCTTAAACTATATAACAAAGTCAAAAAAGTGTTTCTATATTAGATTAAAATTATGTCATTATTAGAGTACTTTTGAGTAATGCAGACGGTAAGTAGTTGTCAATGAAATGTATGTTGTACGAGTCATTACCAGATTTTGCTGGGAAGTTGATGATGGTTTATTATAGGAATAAAATAAATGGTCAATATTTTTATCAATAGGAGGGAATAACATTAGTTTTAAAATTAAATCAAACGTTATGTCGGACTGTGTAAAGTTTCAAAATTATTGGGAAATATATATATGAATAAACATATATAGAATATTTAAACATCCTAGCAAAAACTGAGTAATGACATCCCATTATAATTACTTATCAAACAAGATATTTTACAATGACTAATACACATTGTTTAGATTACATAGAATTAGCATAAAAAGTTCTTAATAGTAATGTGTTATATAATACTTTATAATTCATTAGTCCTCTTGCATGTTATGCTATGGAATCTGTATACTTTTTTCAAGCTATTTACAAGGACTTCCTTTTCTAATTACTTGTAACCGTTTGTGGGAGGTACTTGCCTTTAATCACATCAGCGTGTTAGAAAAATGACTTTAAATGCTATTGTGTAAGTAAATTTTAGCATTTTTGCATGGTAATGAATTAAATAGTCTTCCAAACGTTAGAATTTAAATTTTCTTTGATTTTGAAATTAATTATTCAACCACATTCAGCAAAATATATCTCTAGCAATTAAACTATACTATTACAACAACTGATTAATACCTATTTTTTATACGAATTTTCTCAAAAAAAGATAGTATGAGATAACTATACAGAACTGCAGGTTTGCAACACATAAACACATTCACATATACACACGCACTCATTCACTCACTCACTTACACATGTACAATTATTTACATCCGCCATTCACTAAGTCAGTCAGATACAGATAGTTTTCGAACTTTCGTAAAGTGATTAAAAGCTCTTCAAATAAAGGGAAAAACTTGAAGAAATTTTAAACTTTATTGTTGGAAAAACTAAGGAAAATAAAAGATAAAACTTTAGTTTATAATATTTCACTGCAATTTGAATTTGTTAATTTATATTTTTTTAGTTTTCTCTTTTAAGCCATTTAAACCATATGTTTTTAGAGTTGTTTTTGGTTTTGAGCCCTTAATTTTTTATATATATTTTTTAGTTTAGACGAAATATTTTTTATGCAAACGTTACGTTAAGTTTATTGCCATAAATACGCTTTTTTCAAAGTACCGTTCGCAACTGAGCTCGTTTTTTAGGCGAACAGATACTTTTATAGATTTGCCAAGTTTCCAACTGGCACTTGTGCATTTTTTAAGTATTGTTTTTTTATTGTTCGTATTATTTGTTGTGACTTTTTTGTGAAAAGTTTTTGTAGTTGTTCTTGTCTGCACGGCAATAGTGTCTTATTGTTGTTATTTTGCGACTCCCATTTGTTTTGCTTTGTTTGTAGTTTCGCACCAAAAAGGTAAATTTCTGTTGCCATTGCAACAAGGCCAACATGTTTGAATCGAACTCACCACCTGAAATCACCGGCACCACCACTTCTATCCACCACCTCAAAAAAACACCTGAAATGCACATGCATAAATAAGTACTCAAACCAATACAACAACAACTTAAACAGCAACAACATTTATTGTAAGTGACCATCACTGCTTGAACCATCACCAAGCCACTAGCGTCATCACCTCCTCAACCACCTTTAGACAAACACTTATTATTACACAATACCTCTAATGAAAATGAAAGTCTTGTTTGTATCTTTTATATTAAAAATGTGTACATAAATATCTAGAAGATATAAAAGACAGTTTAAATCAGGGAATATAGTCTCACACGACGTATTTGTTTCATATTAAAAAATTCAAAAACAACCAATTGAAGAACGTCAAAGTTAATTTTTAAAATTTTTATTCCATCAGAATACTATATGTATGATTCTAGGTTTAATTAGAAAATATTTTTTAGCTTTATTGTCAATTTTGCATACAAATCAATAAATATCCATTGGAGATCGAAAGAAAATTACCTGGCGAATCACAATTACTTATTGAGCATTATCTAATTACAATTTTATGTAATTGTAATGGAAGTTTTTTTAATTACAATTACTTGTACAATGGCCAATTACTTATTATTGTAATTGAAGCTTACAAATCAAAAAGTATCCATTCGAAATCAAAAGAGAATTACCTGGCGAATTACAATTACTTATAATGTGTAATTGAGCATTAACAATTGAGCATTAACAATTATTACAATTATATGTAATTGTAATTGAAGTTTTTTCAATAACAATTACTTGCATTTCTATTTTAGGTATCACTCGCATAACAATTACAAATAAATATAATTGGAAATTTTTCATGTACAAGTAATTGTTATTGGAAATTCCTCAACTACAATTTAAATATATGTATTGTAATTGAAAAAAAAACTTTAGTTGGTTTTAAAAGATATTGTAATTGTCATAACTTTAATTACAATTGAAAATGTAATCATTACCACCAAGTGTTATAGAAAATTCAAAAAGTAACAGTACGGAAATGTATATTTAAAATTCTGTCTGACAAAATTGTGCAAGACTTGATTCCCGAGAACCACGGGAACTGTCAGCTGACAGAGGAGAGTTTCGGACATTGTTTTGTACCTGGTTTTAAAGTGGTTTAAACCAAAGTCGCGGCAATGGAATGTTGGTTAAAAACCTGATACACGCTTAAGTCTATAATTCAGAACAAGTTGGTTGCCTGGGAGACTAAGCGATGGAAATGAGTTGGTTTCAAGTGTATTTGATACGGGATGGATGTAAGAATATTAGTCACCATATATATGCTTTGGAAATTTGGTGTGAAGTGTATATGATGGATATAACGGAGTACCCAATGGTATACATGAAATGAAGAGGGCGTATTTTGTGTTTAATAGTGTTGGATATAAGGTCTCTTATACAAGTGGTACCATTGAAATTTCCTTTCTTGTCCGGGTATGATTATGGCTTACTCATACCAGATTTACCACAGTGTGTGGTCTGTAAATAAAGCCAAGTTTTTGGCATATTTGATGGATTCGTATTTCGGTTTACTGATTACTTCTCGAAGAGTTGTTGTCGAATCAAAAAAAGCCAGAGCCAAGAATTTTCTTTGCATCCAATCGGTGTGGTTGTAAACGGAAGTTAAGCTACGTGGCAGCAATGGCCAGATAGCTCAAGTAATTGAGCAAAGTGCTGGTAAGAAACATAAAGGTGACTCATCTAATAAGCTCACTCCGTTGATGTAAAGGTACCACAAACAAGGCCAACTCTTCAGGTGTTCACGTAAACCACAGTGGCTTTTAACCTTCTCACGAGGGTCAAGGTTACATAAAGGTTTTTATTTAAAGGACAACATAGTCCTAAAATTAGAATAAACCACGTTTTTGGCCATTTTAAACAAAAATAACAATAAGTAATCTGAATGTTAAATAAATGTTTATTCTCTCATTTCTTGCAATATAACCTTTTGAAATTTATAGATCAAAATATATATGTATATGTTTTTGGTTCAATTAGAAAAATATCGTATTATTTAAAGTGACGACGCACATTGTATGTATTTTTTGAAACCACCACTTTAAATATTTAACAGTATAAAATTTTATTGAGATGCAAAATTGGCGTCATAAAATAAGACCTCTAATGTGGCACAGATACACAGTCTTTCAATTTGCAACAAACATTGTACTACTATCAGCAATAATTGCAACAAAAATATTGCTTAGTAACAATAATAATAACAACTGCTGGCAATATACAGTACCAATTCATAAAAGTATGTATGAATGTGAAAATGTTGCAAGTATAAAATTCATTGTGTATTGCGAATAAAGTGGCAAGTAGTAAGTAGTTGGTGCACAAGTATTTGTATGCAGTTTGAGCAGCAGCTGTTTCAATAACACGTTTGTTTCTTTCTTCTTTTTTTCCTCTATTGTTTTTTATTGTTGTTGTTATTGTTATTGCTGCATTTTTTTATTATTGTTGCAGTTGTTCTTGTTGTTGTGTTTTATTTATACGTTGGATTAAACAAGTGATGTAATCACTTGTACATAAATATTTTATAGTGGAATTTCTGCGATACTCCGTTAGTCAGTTGTTTGTTAATGTTGCTAAAGCTGATGCCATTTGCCGAAGCTGTTGGTTGCTATTGGTGCTGCTGTTGCAGTTACATTGTTAGTTAGTCTTGGTGGCTGCCACTGATTCTATGGCCTGTTTGTTGCTAGTTGCTGCCTATTATCCACCACAAGAGCGTACGTTCAACAACAATCGATTATAATTTATTGGAATTCACTTCTTCACAAAGTAGTTCAAGAAAGTTTAATCACATCTGTTCAATTCAACTCAATTTTCAACAAGAATTTTCTTTGCATATTTGCAGTTTTCATATTGCGGAACTTCACTCCGAAATGGAACAAAACAATTATTCAATTTAGAAAATCTTTCTAGATAAAAAAAACAATGCAAAATAAAATCATTTAAATATAATTATTGTGAGATAGATTTAATAGTTAATTCGATAAGTTGTCATTTACACATTATTTTTTTTCTATTCCAAATGCTTGTATCAACAGGTTTTTGAATTATGTTCTCTACATAAGATCTATGCTGATATTACTTGCGATTCATTATAGTTGAGTTCCAGACTGCCCTTAATAGGTTCCATGTAATGGCACCAAGTTAAACGTCTATTCAAGTGAATGTCAAGATATGTGATATGATCATTTTGTTTAATGTCACTGAGAGATAGCTCACACTTCTCTGTGTGTCACGAAAACACTGCACTCTATCAGACTATGTGAGATGTAAGATTCTCTAGTATATTATGTGTACTAGAGGATAGTAGTCTATTGCGGAGGAAATTATTTTTCTGATGTTTTTTTTTTTTTTTTTTGTAACAGGTCTACTCTGGTCGATAGTTCTATGTATATATCTATATATGTACATATCTAGCCTATTTCCGCTGGAAAGCGACTGTGGGACTTAGCTTTAAAAATGAGTCAAATGTATATGATGGGGGCTGAATTACATAGAGGGAGTGTGCTGAGTTACATAGAGGGAGTGTGCCGGCTATGTATATATATAGAAGGAATCTTGATGATTCCTTTCAAACTTACCACAGTGTGTCCTCTGTGAGTAAGAACTACGACTTATGTTCATTTTAGTGGATTCCGTCTACTGTCTACGTTTGTGCCGATTAAACAGAAGCCATTCCAGCTGAGTTGTAGTTAATGGAAGTAATGTATTACAGTTACAATGTTGAAGTAACGCAACATGCAAAAATGGTTAGAGACTAACCAGCTGAGTATTTGAGCAAAGTGCTTGTACATGGACATCTAGGACCACGAAGCGGTGCTGGGTCGTCCAAAAAGCTCACACAGTAATTGTAAAAGTACCATCGTAAAAAAAGGCAACGCGGCAGTAGTTGACATATTTCGTTTTATATGATCCAGTTTTTTTTACCACAATTTAATATTGCTTCCTTTGTGATCTTTTTGAAATTTAATTTAAATCGTTAATTTGTTGAAGGTCAATGATATTTTTTTCATTAATCAACACCACTCTAATCCAAATGTAATTAAACTAATTGTTTGAATTTATTTGAATATTCGCAATAGCAATGTACATCAAACAATAAATACCTATAGAAATATAGAAAACTATACATCGTCCTTATTTACAAACATCTTTACACTTTTACTTGATTCACATGTTTTATAAGCATGCATATAAATAAGTATTTTATATTCAATTTAATAAATTTTACATGCATCATGTTAGTTTTACCCTAAACTTCAACTTTTAACATCTGTTTTTGTATGATGAAGATGATGACAAACCCGGCAAACTAATAAGTCCATTTCATCCACATGCAATAAAATTGTGCGTTGTGAATGTACGTACGTACATACGTACTAAAGCAACATTTACTGAAACAAAACAAAACATCAGCAACATCAACTTCACCAGACAACAGCAAAGACACCAAACATCATCAGTGTTTTCTACTCATCAATATCGGTCCGTCTGACAGTCTGAATATTACGTCTGTCTCTTTGTCTACCAATATTTTTTTGATATTGTTTTTATTTTCGATTTTTTTTTTCATTATATATTTTGAATTGTTGTGTTCTTTTATCGTCATCAGCCAGCAGACGACAAACATTGTTGATGTTTATGTTGTAGTTGATGTGTTCTTGTTTTTACTTTTGTTGTTGTTGCTGTTCCTGATATATTCTGAATACATTCTACTCGTCCGAGTATAAGTTGTTATTGTTTTTATTGTCTCGTCGTCGATTGTTGTTTGCTAAAAATACACACATTTTTTTATATGTGTACCAATCACAATAATATTTTTTGTTTTTGCTTTAGCAAAAAATAAAATAAAAAATTCAACATAGACATTGATATAAATAAAATAAACATGATATAAAATATTTACTACAAATACAGGCTTAGCAATCCATGTAATATTAATGTTGAAAGATTGACACCACATAACTGACTTGTTTTTTCAAACATGATTGAATGTTGCCGACTTTCATGAATATTTTAGGAAGTAGATTGATATCAATATTTAAAGTTGGAGAAAATTTGTTAGTTATGTAGTGTAAAAATTTAAACACTAATACGTTATTTACCTACAACTATATGATATGTATAATAAGGGGGTTTATGTATTACTTTTAGAGTTAAACCGACATTCAAAAATACCTTTGTCAGCAAAAATGTAGTACGATGATACTAAAATTAAATAAAAATTTTTAAATTGTACGTATTCCACAAACAGAACCACCCTAATATAAAATAAATTAAATAGATAAACTTACATCTCCATGTCTACTAAATATACTTACTACATATATTGTACACATTATATACGTGGTACATTCCTTCTTTAAATGTGGAACCAAACATAGACCATATTAAATGTATGAATGAATGAATAAATGAATGATGTAGTCATAATAATAAAAATAATAGTCATTATTATGTTTAAGAGTACATTACAAATCTTATAAAATGCCACACTCGAATTATTTAAATAGTAAATATATTTCTTAATTGTTGTAATTAAGCTTTTAATTAAAAATTAAATTGAGAACACGATATTTAAGAAATAAATGCTTCGCATCAATGGTAAGTAGATTCAAAACGTATATGAATCTCGGCATGGATCCAATTTTACTTGTTTTCGGACCGTGGAATGACGGACATTTTGTATTATATTCTATTTGATAAAGACTTCAAATCTATCCTTTAGAATGATTAATAAATCTATTTAATAAAAAATTAACATTCTATACCAAGTAATGTACCATCCAAATTAAAATCTATTTACATTACAATTTTTCGGAGCCTATTGCACAATTTAAAAATTCTTTTCATGAGATCACAATTGTCTAAAGAAAATACAAATTGTTTTATATTTAAACAAGTAAGAAAGTACAATCGAGCATGATCGACCTTATGATAAAATTATACACCCTTGGTAGCAAATAGACAACAAAGTGTTTATAATTTTTTAATAACATCCGTTGTCAAAGAATGTACAGATTATTATGCAGATTATTATCAAATCAACAACAATAAATATAAAAACTACATGACATTATCAAACCAACAAAATATAATAATGTGTTGTCAAACAAAACATTGCGATATCGAAATTACAACGTTTCGTTGTCACAATTACATATTATACACATCCGTTGTAAAAATGTTAACAACCAAACAATCATTATCCATATTAGAATATTCATCATGATTTTTGACATATTTTTATTTTGACACAATAAAATAATAATACAAATTATATCCCAACCATTCTTGTTCTCTTGACATCAATTTTGATATTGTTTGATCAGTAGAAGTATTTTCAAATATTTTTTGAAAAATTTACTTTTATAAATTTAAAAGTCCTTTAAAAAAGACAAAAAAAAAAAAACGACGATATGAACATATTAAAACACAGATTGTCTCCATTAAATTTATTATTTCAGATATTTGTGTCTAACGAATCGATTGATATACTTTAAGAACCAATATCTCTATACCACCTCCATAAAAACTTTTTAACTAACATTATTTCTTTGAGCTTAAAAATACAATATGGTTACAAAGGACAAAAACAACATCATAGAAAAGAATAAAAATACTTTGTTGTTGTATTTATGAATGAATGCTTAACAGACTTTATAAAAATTTTAAAAAATTCACATATGTACCTACTGACACCCAATATTCCTCGCAATAATAATAAGAACCATAAGCTAATTAAAAAATAACACAAAATTGTTAAAGAATATTTATAACTCAAAAAGTTTTGCTGAAATTTAAAACAAAGAAATATATATATATTTTTTAAAGAGTTAACATTTTTTAAATTTTATCTACCATATAATTTTTAGCATGTCTGTTCATATACATTACATTCTGTAAATAAAATAAATTCATACAAATATTTGACTTAATTCTATCTTCTTATTTTTAGTTTGATTTTTGTTATGCAGTTTGATAAATAAAGGGTACTACATAGCATTAAAGGCAAATTAGAAAAAAATTGTAAATTCCAATTAAAAATTTGCAAAGAATGAAAATTTATGGGGGTTCCATAAATGTTTTTTTTTTTTTAATTTATTGTCAGATTTTAGATTTTGAGATTAGATTTTAGAAATTATCATAATAAACATTCATTCTAAACGTATGAATAATATAATTTAAAATTAACATATATTACTCATACGTTGATTTGACAATAGACCTTTATCTCTTTAATTTAGTTCGATTGAAATGGTATTAGTACTTTTGTAATATTGTTTGTAATGTATAAAATTATCGGATCCAAGGAAGAAAGGAAGGTTCTTTTAATTTATTTTCTCCTTTTTTCTAAATTTTCATATTTTGTTTTGGGAAGGATTCGCGTCTGGTATAATGTATATCTAAAATAGTTGAGATTGTGATTATTTTCTCAAATATGAAATTTTCTTATACAAAAATTTGTCACACAGGGACACCCTGCAGCCAATCCTAATGTTTTTCTATTTTGTTTTTCTTCTTAATGTGATTGTACTTTTTTCATCCTTTATGTGTTGATTAAATTTTTATTTTATTCCTTTTTCCTGTACTTTTTTTAACTTTCCTAAGGGATTGTTTTTTTTTTCTTATTGCAAATATGTATCCTTTTTTCAATCAATTATTGCTGTTGTTTTTACTATTGATTGTATTATAAAAGTGGTATCATATGTATTTTCTACTATGAGTGTTGAATTTAATGTATAAATGTATGATGATAAAGATTGTTTTTATATTCATTATATTTGTTCTACATACATACCCAGCAAAAACTTTCATTATCAGGAAAAGGGTTAAAATGCTAAAATGTACTTACACAATAGCATTTTAAGACATTATTTTAACATGGTGATATCATTGGGGACAAGTACTTACCACAATCGCTTACAAGTAATTAGAAAAACAGTCAATGTAAAGAGTGTGAAAAACATGTATAATAAGACGTTATTAAAGTACTTCTATGTAATCAGAATGATATGCAGTATTAACTGAAAAGTATGTTAAAAGGTAAGTGGTTACAATTGCAAGTCATTATCAATTTTTTGTTGGGTACATATTTGTTTTTGACTATATTTAATGTAACTTTTGTTTTTCTTTTATGGCCAACAACTGAATAAAAAACTTAGGAAAACAACAACAACATAAAAACAACAAAATCGATTAGAAAATGAACTAGATTTCAATTTTGTATTTGTATAAGTGTACACTGAGGAAAAAAACTGGTAAAAGGGTGTTAATATTTAGACAAAGGATGTGTCTTATCATATTGAAAACCATCGTAAATTTGGTTCCAATTTGCTACCAGTCTGTATAATTTGAAAACGTCTTTTTTCCTCTGTGTGAAAAAAACCGATAGATACATTTTAACACACACATACACATATACATATTGGTAATATTATTTATTTTCTACAACAGTATTTTGCTACTTTGCAAGGATAATAGGATTTATTATTCAATGTGTTTTTTAACCGAAATAAGTAAATTCAATAAATAATTAAATTATATAACTTTTTGTTTATTATTTTCTTTGGTAACTTTTTCATTTAATGCAAACAAACATAATGTGCTCGTTATACTGCAGCACAGCACATAGTTCCTTGTTATGGCAATTTTTGAATTTATTCCTTTGGTACAAAGTTTAAGAAAGAACAAAACAAAAAACAACAAAACTACGTTTATCGGTTTTTGTGGTTACAAAATTTTATCAAAATTTGTATATTAAAAAATACATAACTATTTAAGCATAAAGTACAACAATAAAAAGTAATAATTTAATTATATTTATTTTCAAATAAAAAAATGTTCGTTTGTGTTGGTTTTTCAAATTATATAAACTCTATACCGCAAAAACCAAATACAAAGTTAATTTGTTTAAATCAAAGCGATTTAAAATGTAAATAAAGTATTTTAGTAATTTTTTACGAAAAAAAATCAAGCACTACTTTAAGATGCAGATATTGGCCAACTTTGGGTTTAAATAAAACTTTTTATATTGTTTAACTATAATAAAATTTAAAAAGGATGTCATTGTTTTTATAACCTAAGAAGAAGACTTTTATGAATTCATGCAAGGAGAAATATTAAAAACTTCCAAACCATAATTTAATTGACCATATCATACCATATGATACCCTATACCAGTCAATATGTTAAAAATGCATATTATTTTTTCAAAAATAAAGCATTTAATTTATTTTTTAATCGTATTGTGGAATATTTTTACTTATTGTTGACAAAAAAAGAGTTTTTACCTGAGGGCTCATAGGGGAGTAGAGGTAAATATGGGCCTATCCTTATAAATTTCGGTAGAGAAATTTATGTCTTCTTCAAAGTTATTTATGTAAATTTTAATCCTTATATTATTATTTTTTGGAGGGGAGTTTGTATGGGGGCTAGGGTCAAATGAAGCCCGAACACTATAAAAATAAGTAGTGTCATTTATCGTTGTCTAAAACTAGTTAGTTTGTTAGTTAGTTAGTTAATTTGAAAGGAGGATGTATACACATCAAATCCGAAAAAATACACCTAGGCCTCTATCGGGTCCGTTGTGCGTTCCTTAACCAGTTTGCTTGGGTGGGAATCGAACCCACCACCTCCGGTCTACCAGACTAGAACACGAACCACTAACCTACCGGAGGTCACACTATAAAACTAAGTTTTGCTGATTTTTTTTGACATAATAGAACATTTAAGCAAAATAATGGACCGATTTGATGAATTTTCAATAGCGTGCGATCTTGAACCAAAAAACAGTATGTGCCAAATTTCATTGAATTATCTTGAAAATTGCTACATGTAGCGTGCGCACAAGTTTTACATGTGTGTCCATGACAGACAGATGGACATAGCTAAATCGACTCAGAAAGTGATTCTGAGCCGATTATACCCCACAATGTCATCACCGTCTTGAAATAATGAGTTAAAATGCTAATGTATAAGTAATAAAATATTTTTCAATGTAAGTTTTTGAAAACATTGCAAAATTAACTAATAAATTAATAATTTATTTTATATATGAAATGGGCAGGATATGAAGAGTAGGCGTGGCAACTTCTAATAAAATTAATCATTTTATTTAATATAAAAATAATTTGTTTCTCAAAATTTACATAAAAAAGGATGGAATGAAATAGTGGGCGTGGCACTCCCTACAAAAATTTATTATTATTATTATTGAATTTTTCTTAATCTTAAATAAATACAGTATTCAACCGTTTGACTACACCTTCAGCAATAGAAGTAAATATGGGCGGAATATGGTGTGCGTGGCTTGAAAAGCAACTTTTTTTGAAAATGTGTATATACAAGCCTATTATAGAAAATAATTCCCTTTTGTATGCATTGTGTATGGGAAAGGGAACAAAGTCCCCGGGAATTTATTATTAGAATAGGCCTGAAAGTAACGCCACTGTGCAATGATGTCATTAGAGATACATATGCGATTACATACTATAAATGGTTACATGTTATCAGTGAAATAACTAGTGTAAATCAACAAAAAACCGTATTCAAACTTATAAAAAGTAAGCCTGTCATCCATAATGCAAGCTATACATTTCCTAATCTTTATACATACATATTTTAAAAAAAGACATTTCAAATTATGTCAGCTTAACTTAAAGCATTTAATAAATACAAAATACATTAAATATTACAAAAAAGGACTCGTCAAATGAACATGTGGCAAAAATGTTAACCATGACCATCACTAGATCAGTTCAAGGTAAAACCAACAGTTCCGTTGCAACGCGTGCTTCCTAATTGCACTAAAGATGTATATAAGAATAACAAAAATAAAAACATAGACATACATAAGCAAATAAACAAATAAAGACGATGATGAAAAAATACTGCCCTGCAGTTTGGGGTGTTCGTATCGATTTAGTGATTTTAAATAATTTTGTTTTCATTTATAATAGAACAATCTGTAATCGATTACAGCTGGGCGAAGGTTGTCATAGATGTAGTCTCTGCAGAACATCTTCTTTGTCACTTAAAGACGTGATACACGGTTTTCAAATCTTACAACGTTGTCAGTAAAATGTTCAGAAAATTTTACTTACAATTTTTTGACAATAGCAAGTCAAATAGTATAAAATATGCAACTATACGTCGGAATTGGAATTAATACTTTAGATTACTTTAAAACTGAATTGTTACAATTGGTACTACTTTAGATTACCTATGGTCTGATAAGAAATCACTTAACTTATCAACTGACAAATAATTACCAAAAGAATAATGAACATAAAAATTTGAATAAACCAACTACTTAAACAAAGAGAAAATTGCTGTTGCATTAACTACTCTAAAAACTACCAGGCTTATGAAATCCTCTTTTATTTCAATGTTTTTGTCTCAAATTTCTCAGGTGTTGTCTTACAGTTGCGGATTTTTTTTAGTTTCTTTAATTTTGTTTGTTTTGTTATTATTCCTGTTTCTTACTATTTTTTATAAACATATATTTTGGGGGTTTATTTCGTAATTAATAAGATATTTTGCTGTTGTTGTTGCGGTTAAAGCGGAAGCAACTGCAACAAGAGAAAGAGAAAAGTATTTGATAAAAAAAACATGCACATACATGCATAAATATTAATAATAAAAACGCAGCACAAAAAAACTATGTGTATGTATATAAAAAGAATTGTCTTATTAAAGGAACGAGCCGTTTACTACACAGTTGTTGACAAAAGAAGCAGCTGCAAACAGCAAATATCGCTAAAGCACATACAACTATGTATTTTATCATGTATTTATGCTCCTTCTTCTTCTTTTACATTAAAATACACAACACTCTTATAGAAGTCGAAGGAATGAAGCCACAACAACAACAACAACAATATTTCAATTAGTCGATTCGTATCGAGGATTCGGTAGACCTGTATACATACTTACGTACATATGTTTGTTTATGAAATCTTAAAGAGAAAGAGAGTCTTTAGCAAACTCTTAACTTACATTCATATTTTTTGGTTTATTTTGTTAAAAATGAACAAGAATAGACATGCCACAACAAACCACATGCATACTCATTTACACACACACACATTTGCGGAAAACGGAAAGAAGAGGAAATACTGCAATACGAACAATGCAATGAAATACTCGTGCTTGTACAGCGAGTACAAGCTGAACGAAATGTTTATATTATATTTATACTATTTTATTATTTATTTTATCAGAGCTTTAAAATATTTAATAGTTAAATGTGAAAAAATTGAAAAAGTAAGAAATACTTATTTTTGAAATGTTTATACTTCTTGTTTCTTTTCTTTACTCTAAATTTCAAATTGTAGGCAATTCCAAACTTTAATATCCAACTCAACTTTAACCTGCCGTTACCACACAAGCTAAATTGAAAGTTTGCATTTAAGAAACAACTCCTTCAAATTCTTATTTCACCGCATAAAGAAACCAAAGAAACAAGAATCAAAAGACAAAGAAAAAAACATTGGAACCCTGGTTTTTGTGTGGCATGTGTGTGTGTACATCAAATAAAAACAAAAACAAAGGCCCAAAATAAAACTTGTCTTCTTACTACCAGAACAACCGAATAAAAAAACCAAGAAAAAAATTATTAAACAATCGAAAGGAAAAAGAACTATGCAGTATGTATGTAACAACGTTAAAAGAATTCATTGACGATGTCTGACGCATAATAATGAAGTTGTTATATCTTTCGAACATTCATATTAAATAATAAACATAATGAAAATAAAACAAAATTGAAAACTTTTTTCTCTATGGATTTTATGAGCGAGTTTTATGAATTGCAGTACAAAAGTATCTATTTTTATATTAAAAAAAACTAAAGAAAAAAAAAAACTAATTATCAATGTAACGACCACAATGGGACCTTACTGACGGCTGGGGGGAACAGACAGAGCAGCAAGTGTTAATACTTATGAATGAATTTTTATTAAAGTAAAAAAAGCAATGAATGATTGTAGACAGTGAGTTTGTATTAAATTATGAAATTGTTATATTTTTTGAAGTTAGTATGAACTACAACTTAAAAAAATATGTTTCAGGATAACACAGCGTTGAAAAGTAAAAGATGTTCAAAAGTTAGGTTTTGCTGAAAATATGATCCGAGCCTTTGGTCAATAGATATACTTCAAACTTTACGTTAAAATTTCTCGAAAACTTGATGTGATAGTGAAAAAAGTTTGATCTAGTTTATTGAATTTCAAATTAAATACAAAATTTACAGCAATTTTCTATTAGTAGTTCAGATTTGAATCCTTTTGGTTTGTAGATTTTCGTCGGTTTAGGAAACATGTTTTAGAGACAACCCTTGTATTTGTGTTGTCCTGGACCAATGGACTCAGAATCTGTTATGCTTACTCAGTGCCAGAATTGGAGATACTTTATAGGTAAATACTGATTGTAAATTTTATAAATACTGATTGAAATTATTCAATGATACCTTTTATTTTTTGTAGGAAGTGCCACGCCCAGTGTACACTTAGTTAATAACTTTACAAGCGTAGATTTTTATTAAAAGGACTTATTTTAATACAAGATAAGACGCCTCCTTTCAGATCCTGCACATTTTGATAACAAGTTTTTTCAATTTTGAATTTCCCAATCTGGTGAAATAAATACTATTTATGAATTTAAAGTTAAATTTCACAATGAATTGGTTATTAGTTCGACTATAATTCTGAGCCACAGTGTTAATTGTAGGAAAACACTCTTTTATCTACTAACAAGGCCAAGCTGCTTAAAAACAATACATACAACAACTTTTCGTATTTCACTACAACACAAATACAACAAAGTAAAACTGAAATTTGTTTTAATTTCAACATTGGTAGTAGAAAAGGAACTTAAAAATTCCTCTTTCACAAAAAGTAACTCCACAAATAATGAACTTTTATTTTTGCACAGAATACTTTCGAAAAAAGTCTTTAGTTTTCACGCTATTTTTGTTATTGTTGCCTTAAAAAACGAAATTATTTTTTGAAACAACACATGAGTCACACATACGCTAAAACTTAACTGCCAGCCACCGAAAACAAACAGACAGCCAGCCAGCCAGCCAACGATACCCAAACCAACCAACAAAAAGCAAAAAAAAAAAAAATAATAAAACTGAAAAATACGAATACGAGGATACAACATTTGTTGTATTTTTTTTATTCAAACTCCATGTAGGCATGAGTAGTGGTAGTATAGTTGTTGACTACATGTATCTAGATACGTGCCTGACAATCCTCCTCTGCCACTGACTGCCACAGACATCTACTACGTATGTATCTTACCATATTAATCGACATTGTCGTTGTTGTCTTCGACTTCGTCATCGATCGCCAGCAGACAAACTCACACTCTTGTGTACCTCTGGCATAGCATTTGATTTTCACAATAAATAAATAATAAAATAAAAAAAACAAAATCGTAAAAATAAAAATATCAGCAAAACACATAGCAAGTGTTTATATTTGTTTTCATTCACAAGTTTGAAAGCAACATTCGCCTACAACTCAAACAAGCACAAGTAGTTGGACAACATGTTTTAAATCATCCCCAACGTGTATAAGCTAAATGTTGTGTATATGAGTTTAGTATTAAACAAGTTTGATGTTGCTGTTGTGTATATGAGTTTTAGAGTGTTTGTCCCAAATTCAACTCATGTTGTTGTATTTGTAGCAGCGAACTTAAAACAATTCAACATTCAATGCAATCATCATCACACCAACCACCACTTTATTGCTGTTGCTTTCTTTGCTTGTATAATTATTTCTGTTGTTGTTGTTTTTTTTTATATTCAATGCTAATTTTTATTATTTATTAATAATTCTTTATTTGTTTGCTTTTCAAATGTTTTATATATTTGCTTGTTTGTAATTAATTTAAATTAAATATGTCTTGCGTTTTCATTTGTAAAATTGCATTTTTTTAATTTATTTTTTGCTTTCAAGTACATAGGAAATTACCAGACAAATATGCAAATCTTAGTTGCTGGTGTTAATGAAATTTCTATTGGTTGTATTTAATGTAAATTATTTAATACATTTTTTATTGTTTCTATTAATATTTTATTATGTACATTTCAATCCCCTGTGGAATTCTTGTTTGAAAGGATTTAATGATTTGTGTTAAGAAAATAAGTACATATGTATTTTAAAATGTTAAATTAGATAAATTTATTGTAGTAAAAATATCAATACTCCAATTTTGTTAACAGTAACAAAATTTAGAACTGATTTGCTTAAAACATTTCTATACGTCTATACTTAGATCATTGTCAAAAAAGTGACATCTTTGCGAGTAGTCGGTGAGGTCTTCGTATAACTATATCATCTGATATTACTCCATGTGTCTTTTGACTGTCAGTAAATATGTTAAGCCCTGTGGCTTAACAAATTTCATTCATGCATTCCGTTATTGTTCAGACTTCTGCCTGGAAGCTAGGGTTGTGATTAGGTGGACGGTGTAATATTTCTGTTTGATGAGTCTTCAATTAGGACCCTAGAACTACTTTGTAATTAAGTTTTAAGTCATCCGTGTATCAACGGATTCCTACTTATATCTCGGATTAAAGTTTCAAAGTTTACGACGTATTCTGGTATACGATCGGTCTAACGAATCATTCGAGGCGACAAACTAAAAATATGAGTTAGAGCCAGTTAAAATCTAGAGCACTTTTTTTCCATGGTCAGGCTTACGTCAAGATTAGATTCAAATACCATAAGATTGATATTATTCAGAATATAATATTCCTCATGAACATAAATAGGAAAGTTCTAAGGAATTACGTCCAGGAAACTGAGTTTCTGAATATCAGATGATAATACATTAGATGACTTTTGTATAGGGATTTTGTTTTTACCAACAAACATTTTGCATGAACAAGCGCTGACAACAGGCCTAGGCAATATACATCAGGACCAAATGTGGTTCCATCTGGAAGTTATAAGCACTCAAAGCTAATAATTTGGAAATAAAGTTGAAAAGTAATTTCTGCGGTTAGACATACCCGACATAGAAAATTTCGATTTTGATATCTCGAAGAAGGGAGATAAAATCTGGGTTTCGAATTTTTTACTTGAGTAAAGCAAAATGTTATCTATTTGTTTTGCAGAATCACAAAAGTCTTGTGTGGAAGAACAATAATCAATGTTCTGTTTTAAGTGAAAACTTTGGGAAATAAAAAAATCTCTGAAAAAGGGATCCATTAATAAAAAAGTGATGTTTGTGTGCAATCGATAACTTTTTTGTATTTTTACCCAAATGCCTGCCGTCGGTATTATTATCCTTGATAACATATCCCATATTGATTTTGCAATACACCGGGGGTAGATAGGGGTGTGTTTTATATATGGGAAGTGTGCTGGGTTGTCTGATGATGGATGAAAGGTATAATATACAAATGATAAGATTGAATTTTCCTTCTCCAGATATGTTCAGAGCTCTGTTCATATCAGAATTACCACAGTGTGTCCCTGTGAGTAAGAACAAAGTCTCGGCTTATTTCATGGATTCGTACTTCGGTCTACCGGTTACGAGATGTAAAATAATACTTCCGTATGTTTTACATCTAGGAAGTTAAGCAACGTGACAGCAATGGTCAGAGATTAGATAGCTCAAGTACTCGAGCAAAGTGCTTGCACATGGACCGGCTCAATCCATGTACGAAAATTGCAACCTGCGTGTAAGATACACAAAGGGGCAGTCGTGAGTACACATGTATGTCTTTAGTTACCCATAGCTGATCTCATTCTTTAGTACATATCTCAAATTAATTGATAAAAACTTTTAAATCGATAAAAGTTTTTATATCTTTTTTTGATCGTTTTTAAAATCCTTTAGATTAAAATATTTTACCTAAAAGCTAGATATTCTCAAAAGTTCAAACAACATTTCCTATTGCATATATGTACCAACATAACATTTAGTAAAATGAATATATAAGTAAAAATAAATATTTTAATTAATTTCAACAAAACCGTTATATGTACAATATAAATACAAAAACCACAGCGCACAGCTCAAATTTCATATTTACATAATAAAATGAAATCATGTTAAACCTGTTACAAAACACTGCAGATAAAGAAACATTAACAAAACAAATAAAAACGACAACCAAAAAAAATTAAACAACATAATTAAGCATTAAAATTCATTATGCCACCGATCTAGACCAAAATATCACCCCTTTTAACCATGAGAGCACAAGCTCACATACATAATTCAATGGTTGAAATGATGTGGAGTAATTTTTCAAAACCCTTTTCACAATGAAAATTATTTAAATGTACAAAAGAAAAGCCAACAATCAGGCAGACATACAGACAGACATTTTTTACAAATGTAATTCCTTTTATAATTCATATAATTTCCCATCACAACACACACTCTCACGTTATACATTTGTACAATAGTGTGTTGAAATTATATCTACATTTCGAATTCAATTTTCCCATTTTCCACTAGACATAACGCACCGCATTTGAGTGTGAATAATTGCGGTAGGGCCGTTCGTTCTCATTAGCATTTCAATACGTATGGTAAAGGGATAATTTGTCAAAAGTTCTATTGTCCTCTCACAACTTTACTGTTCGCTGATCGTTGTTAATTCAAGCAGAAATTAAAAATTTACACAAATAATTAATTATTTCAAATTAATTTGAAAATTCTTTAAGTTCTTCTGCTATTAAGTCCTTGTTTTGATAAGCATTTACTTCTGTTATTGTTGAGGCATTTTTTGTGCTGGTAATAACAACTAACGTAACTTCCCACATTGGACCATCATCGTCTTGTTTAATAGCAGTTTGACTACCTGTTTCGCAGATCTTGTATTTAGCATGCTGCCTGATTGGATGAAAACTGGTTGGGCGACTAGCTTTTCAAAATGACCTTTGTGCGTCTGCAACCATCTCTTGAAATTTTTTTTTGTGAATTGCTGCTGCGATTTGTGATTTTTATATTTATAAGACACTCCTACAAATTGTTGAAAATTATGGTAACTGAATAAAGTTTACTGACTTCATTTTAACTTCTAACTTCTATAGTATAGTTTTTCGACCAAATATAGTATATACATACATACATTCTGAGTCCATGTTGTCGATTATGATATGTATTTCTGTCTATCTATTTATCTGTTTGTTCGAAGCTCCCAGATATCTTCAACTATTCTGCCAGCCATGGAGATACTCACACAGGGGGAAAAATACGTTTTTAAATTATACACATCTGGTACCAAATTGACACCAAAGTGTTTTTTTAATAACATCCGTTGTCAACGTTTATACATACGTAGAACATCACTATTGTGTCGGACAACGCAACGTTGTCAGAATTGTAACAATTCGTTGTCAATATATAGATTTAAATTCAACGGATAGTATCAATTTCAGTACTTTTCTATCGTTTTTTTTCCTCTGTGTATGGGCCAAAATTCCAGACAACATTTGAAAAACGAAATAAAAATGTGTTTAATGAATCATGTATGTTGGTATGTTGGCAAATTTTTTGGTACTTGTTTGTTCTTCAAAATATACTTTTTGAATTTTCAATAATATTGAACCTAGAAACATGAAATTAACCATGTAGGGCCCGGAGAAAGTATAGCTTATCAAGTGTAGGCACATTTTGGTACTTTTACGTTCTTCAAAAGATACTTTTTGATTTTTCTATAACATTGAATCATGTAGGGCCCGGAGAAAAGTTAAACCTATAAAAGGGAATGTTTGGTACCTTTTCGTTCTTTAAAAGATACTTTTCTATTTGAATTGTATCTAGAAACATAAAATTAGCAAGTAGACCCGGGAAAATGTGAGAACATATAAAATGACATTTTTGGTACTTTTTCGCTCTTAAAAAGGTACTTGTTGAATTATTTACTATTGGACCTAGAAACACACAAATAAGCTTATAGAGCCCGAAATAGATCACATTTCAATTTTTTGGAGTATGTAACCCAGGAACATACAATCAGACATACATATATAAGAGTGAATTTATTGTCTCACATGTGTTGTAACTTCAGATATAATTGATATATTATTTTCGAAAAATTCTCATCAACAATGACTTAAAAATAAAAAATAAATATTTTAATATTTTCCATATTTTTTCAATCATAAAATTTTACAAACCTGTAATTTGGATACATATGTATGTATATAAAATATTTGAATTTTTTACCACTCACTTGACGATTCAAGCCATCTTTTGTATCTACGGGTAAAGGATAAAATAAAACACTTTAATAGAATATGTTAAGATCTTTCTTTCAAAGTCAAAAGCACCCTTTTTGAAAATCTACATTGATAATGCAGAGGAACATTTACACAAACGCACAAATGTATGTAAATATGTATGTATATGTATGTGCATTTTATGCTCTTATTTAAACGTAGTTGTAAGTACTCGTACTCACTATTTATGTTTTAATGTAAGTTCGAGTAGACTTTGTAAACTTTTTACCCCTTAAGGCACTTTTCTATAAACTAAAGTAAATATTTAAAGTTTTATTTGACTTTTAGTTGACGTCTAATTGTTGTAGAAAAATACTTCGTCCTCTAGTTCTAAAAAGGAATATGGAAAATGAAAAACCAAGCAAAACAAAAATGTTCAAGTCAATAATTTAAAGTGTTATGTTTTATCAAGTATACATATGAATGTACATTGTACACGTATGTATGTATATGTGAGCGTAGAAATGAATGTAGTATTTACAATGTAATGCCCTGCAGTTTGGTGTGGTAATAATCTACAATTACATGTAAATTAACCAAAAAACAAGCATTTCCTACATATGGGTATTACTATATTGGCTGAATTTCGAAACTCTAAGGTTTTTAAAACTGTAGGGTAGTTAAAACTTTGCTTACATTAAACTACTTTACAGACATATATAAATTAGGGTAGCTCTAAAATATAAGGTAATGTTTCCTCCGAAAATAGGTTCATAAGAAGCCATTTCTCAATTTTTTCTCCAGATTTGTATGAAGAAAAAATCAAGATGTGATGTTCCTATCAAAAATTGGTTCATTCTAAAATGTCATTTCTGAAGATGGTGGATTAGATCAAAATATAAAAAGGGTTTGAGATAATGATATTTTTAGCTCTCCAAATATTAACTCCAGGACTAAAATTTCAAGAAATTATATTTAAGAGTGCGAAAATACAAAACACTGCACCACTAATTATGTTGTTGATTTAGCACAAATCTGGTAATGACTTGTGCTGGGAACATCAGTATCTTATATTTTTCCCATAAAATGTGAAACCATAATGTACATGAAAGCAAATACTACGTAGTGACTTAATGTAGGCACTACATATTCCAAAAATAGCAAGAAAAATATTTTAGTGCATATATTTTTGTATGTATGGATATGTTTCTTAAAATTTTAAATGCATGTTTTTTATACAGAGGTGTGACATAAATAAATGGACCCACTATTAAAGCAATTAAAAATATGCGTGATACAATCTCGTAATAATGAAAAGAGGCCATCTCAAAATGTGCAAGCCTGTGGTTATGATGATGGTACGTATTTTGAGTGGACATGCATAGGATTACAAAATTGGACATACGGATTTAGACGAATGTTGTGCATGTAGAAGGGACAGTGAAACTCTGGAGCACCTTTTTTACTTTTGCAACCAAGAAATACATTCAACATATTTTAATGCTTTTTCACCAAAGGACCTATAGTGGCCTTGTTGTACTTCTTCGTACATTCCTCGTATCAAACTAACCTATAAAATCTTAAATTAATTTGATATTTTTTCTCATATTCACCTTGTCCTTATTAAACCAGCCTCCAACTGTTACAGTCTTTTAAAACAGCATAAACTTATAAAGTGCACAAATATCAGGATGTCTTCATGTTCCATGTAGTTCATGTTAATTTCCTCTAAATATTCTCCTCATATTCAAATATGCAGAAAAGAAAAATCAAACAATTTAAAAGTTTTGCAACACTAATGTAGCATGTTACAGGCACATTAAACATTTAACTTACAACATCAAGTCGACACATATACCAGCGTTTTCCAAGGTCTAGTGTTGCCAGATTTTAATTATTAATGATATTGACACCTCTTTAAAGTTATTAATATAAAATAGATGTGTTAAAAGTTTCAAAAGTCTACTTTTATTTTTTTTTTTTTTTAACTTTGAAGTGTGTTGGCGGAGTTATTAAACTCACAAACTGCCAGGTTATCCCACAAAAATAAAAAAGTTATATCATTGAATCATCATAATCAAAAAAATTCCAGAGTTTTAATGGTCTCCACCAGTTTATATTCGAGTTTAAATGGTCTCCACCAGGTTATATCGTGAGTATTCTATGGTCTCCACCAATAAAAAACATAACCTCACTCTGAGGTAAAACGAAAGCACACGTTTAATGAAGACAACGCATAACTAAGAACAGTTATACGAAGTAGTGCATTAAATCAGTGCGGGGTGAGAAGTAATTCTGTCGAAAGCCCAGCAACAAGCACAAGCCTGACCGTCCTTAAAAAATAAAAACGATGACGCGAGAGTTGTTCCCCAACTCAGACCTGAATTACAACTGAAGTCTACTTTTATAAAAAAAAAAGTAAAATATTTGGAAAAACAATTTTGGATAGCTAAAGAAAATATGGCAACACTACTAAAGTATGGCAATAAGACTTTAACTAATACATACAACACTTGTAAGTTATTGAGGCGATGAGTGAGTGACTAACTAACATTCAACTGACGGACTTACTAACTAACTACCATTATGGACTTGGTTGGGTAAAGTTAAATGTTATCCAGCAGTAAGAATAATATTGCCTGGTTAAGTTCACTTAATAGACAAAAGTCCATGTACATAACTTTTGATTTTAGTGCTAAAGTTTCATTTTTCTCTAAAATTCTTACAAACGCAAAAATACACACTTACCCAAATAATTACAGACACACACCGATGCAGATAAGGTCGTATGCTAATTTTCTAATACACCATGAATTATTCAGGTCAGATTAAATGTTCTGACTCTACTTACAATGTCTTTCAAACTAGTACAAACACATTTAAATGTTATTTTACCCCTGAATCGAAAAGAAAGGGAAAAAAGGTGAAAATAGTTTGGATACTTTAAATGAATCCCCAGTGGTATGCGGTTGTTTAAAAAAAAACTGAAAGAAGAGAAAAAAGCTTATGATTATATCATTATTTTTTTTTGTACGAGAACATGTTTCTACAACTGTGGTACATCTGTTTATTTAAATATTTTGATATCTTACATTTTTGTTTTTTTAGATATTTGTTCTTAGCAGAAATAAATAAGAGGGTCATTTTAAAAGTATTAGGGAAAAGTATCGAGATTAAAAATTCATAATGGTCAAATAATGCAGAATATTAAGCTTTATTCTTTTTGTGGTATGATAATATTGCTATTAGTATTTGAATACTACAACAGTAGTGAGGGAGGGTATTAAGTGTTTGTGTTGAAATTGTACAAAAACATGGATCAAAGAAGGTATAGATTGGATGGACTATTTAGTTTCACTTTCTTTAAAAGCTGTTTCCTTCTACTCTACCGGAAGCACAGGTTAACCAAGTTCCTATTTTTTTATTCTATCATATTTGTGAAGCTTGGGTAGGTAACGAATACAACCAGAATATGAATCCAATCTCAATATGTATTTCTTACATAAATGATTAATCAGGTTTCCAAACTTAAAAGCAAAAATTTAGCAAAAATCATTCAATATACATGTAGTCAATGTCATATATTAGCAGTATTTGTCATATATTAGCAGTTTTTGATCGTTATAATAAAGTTGAAAATATGTAATTTCACTTTACTCGATTTTCTTAGAATCTACTTGTTCATGGGAGATTGATTGGGAGGTAGCCAGCCGATCTCCTTATTTATTATTTGACCAATATTTACTGAATAGTGAAACAAGGTGATAAGCCTTTCACAAGACTAACAATTTTCTACTTATAAAACTTGACTTTATGAAGTACTAGTAGTGGTCGCTATCTCTGAGACACTTCTGGCCCGTACTACGCAATGTTTACGAAACTTACAGGGACGACTGAGTCGGTAAAATACCAAGAGTGGTCTAATTGTCTGTCCCGGAAAAGATTATTATTCCCTTCTTCGCGATGTATGCATGTAGTGAAGCTAACTTGGTTATAAGAGCTAATATTGCAAAATGTTATTCGATAGGGTGAAAGGATAATGCGTGCTGAGGCACGCATATCACTGGCGATATTCGTAATACGTTAACAAATACAAACTTCATCTTTATGCATTGGCTGTCCGTCAATTTTACTGCCTAGCAATCGTCCTTAAGCTCTTTGGATCTGGAAGCTTTTTGGATCCCGAAAATATCCATTATTGCTCCCCTACGCTCCTTCCTGATAAAGGTGTCAAAGTTAGGTTATCGAATGAGCCACATTTTATGATGAAATACACGATATCTATACTGATAGTTCGAGAAACGGTGTTAAAACGGAGGATAATGCACTTCAGAATATACAATAGAATAATCCGAATCTATACTGACAGTAAACTACCCAGTGAATGTAGAAAGACTTTTGATTAGATTCCTGTCTAAAACTGCTCTAAATAGCAGGTAATTTTAATGTATTGTGTATATCAAAGCGGATAATGTAGCAAAAACTAATTTCAACTTTTGCACAGGGAATATTATCACACTAGTTGGTGCCCCACTTATGTGCTGCAAATCCCTTATACTCAATATGGTTCTACTTAAACCATATGGTCATTACTGACCTCTTTCTCGACATCAAGAGTGATTAGAGCTCTCTATGATGATGGGTGTTCATGCTACAATACTAAATCTTTTATATATATTGTCACAATAAAGATGAAGCGGAAACTATTTAACACTCTCTTAGTTTCCGTCCTTTTCGGATAAACATTATTACTAAGTAGCGGTTCTCTCTAATATGGATATATTTAAGATAAAATCGTTTGTCCATGCCTCTGGTTGGCTTGAATCTATATTAAACAAAGACATGCAATATCCTCGACATTCATCCTATAGGTGACTTTGCAGAGTTACACAATAGGGCCATCATGAAATGCCAAGATAGATGGTAACTGGCCCGCAACCTCAACCTTATTTATTCACAACCGTAAATCCGATAATTATATTTGTTGTAATAATGTTGGAGTTTTTATGTCTCTACTAATTATGGCATTCCTACCGCAATGTTTTGAGTGTCCAACATTTTTAAGTATAAACCACTGAGCTATTATGACAGCTCAGATCTGGCGTTTTAAAAGGCAATTAATTTATTTGCTTTGTACTGAATTCTAACTAATTTTTGATAGACCCTCCAAATTTTATAACTGAAGCTGTCAGAATAAACGAAGAACAAGAACTTTTTAATTTCTTTTAACAACTTTTTGTGGTTTTGTGGCAAGAATTCATAATAGTCATTACCGAAAGTTTATTTTTTCAAAAAGAAAAAAAGTCGGATTTTTACAGGTACATGAAGTTGCGGTGTAATTTGAAATTAGACATTTAAATATGTGGATGAAGACCAAGAAGTTAACGGTAGTTTATCAATGTCTCCTAGAACATTAAATATTCCTTGAGGTTTCTGTTTATAACTAAAAGAGTATGTGTACAATGACATTTTAATTGTCACTTCATAAAGTACGTGTAAAAATGATGCTATACTAAAATTTCAACGTAATACATGTACAATTCTAAATAGGAAATACATTATTTATTTACACATTTTCTGAAGACAATTTTGCTATTTTTTTTTTAAAGGTTTCAAGTGAAATTAAAAGTAAGTAATTGTTATTAAACTTACTTTTTAAATAAATAAAACAAATATTGTCAAAAGCCTAAAATTTTAAATCAAATTTCATATCTAAATTATAACCTCCGTCCCTCATTTTCAATAGTTTAAAGCCTGGCATAGCTGCACGTGTTACCAATTAGAAAATCAAATTCATAAAACAATTGTTGAACACAACACAAGACACAAATTAACTGAAGAGTCGGTGCAACAAGAAGAATATTAAAATTTCAAACATATAAAATCGCTTGTAAAAATTTCACCCTTTTTTTCTGTCGGTTGCACAAAAACCAATAACAATAATAATGATAAAAAACAATTCATATTTACAGATACATTTTATTTATTTATTTTATTTAATTGTAGTTTAGCGCCAACACTTGAAAGGTTTCGTCAACGGGATCAAAGATCACTTTCAAAACAATACAACATAAATACGATTTTCAAAACAGAAGCAATAAAAATATGAGTTCTTAAACAGACATACATACCTAACGACATAAGAGTATTTGTTATAAAAAATTTAAATATTTAAAAACTAAAATAAACTACAAATACTTTAAGTGAACTCAAAACTAACTAAACTAATGAATATAAATAAATAGAGAGGTATAGATGAACGGATGAATGAATTGTAAGTACTTTGAAGTACTCTTGAAACCTATAAAAAAATTACACTTACAAATGGAAATATTTATATTCTACAACTTCCGAAAATAAAGGAAAACAAATAAAATTTTAGTATTTTTTTTATATTTTAGTATTTAAAACAAAATTCTAAAATTAATGCAATGTAAAATAGAAAAACAAACAATTAGGAAAATATAGTGTAGCAGTTAGGACAATGAGCCAATATCCCCATATTTTGCAACATAATACGATTAAGATAGGCAATGGGCATAGGCTAATAAATAATATTCCTTTAAAATTCAGAACTTAAGTGTAAGAGAATCATGAATAGATGTCCATCTCCATCATCATACTAGATAGAATTGTATGCCGTGAAAATCAATTCTAAAGATGTTAAATGTGCCGAATCTAATATGCCGTCTATCAAACTGTTTGTTTCATTAAAAACATTAAGTTGATATTTTGAATAGGACTTAAATGTAATTCCATAGCTAAACTCGTATTTTAAGTCAGAAATGTACGTTGAAGTGATTTTCTGAAGATGACCCTATATGAAGGAGTGGGGTAAATTATAGACCGATTTTGAACTTCAGCACATAGCCGTATTTTTAAATTACTAATGCAGGGGACATTATGTGGACCGATCCTTAGAAAAAATTGTTGGAGACTCATAAGAAACTTTCTTGGGAAAAATTTCAGCGCTAGACTGAAAGTATTTTTTTTTGGATGCGACCATATATGAGGGATAGGGTCAATTATTGATCGACCCTCATAAAATTTGGTAGAGATAATTTATCTAGTATGAAAATTATTTACGTTGAATTTTATAGTCACTTTTATGGGAGCTGTACGAAAACGTGGACCGATATTTTCTATTTGTGAAAAATTTCAACCCTCTTGCTCTTTCCGTCCGGACTCTATCGTGCTTTTAACAGACAGAAGGAGGAAAAATAAAACTCAGTTTAACAACCACACCCCCCCTCCACCACACTTTCGGCTGGATCTTACTCCTTAGTGCCCTAGTTCTAAGAGGGTTTGGCCTATAATTTAATGAATACGAAAGACAGATATTGCTGTCATCGACTAAAGAGTAAATAGAGTTGGAAGTTTGTCATAGAAAGTCATTCATGAAGGTAAGGAATAGGGTAGAGGAAAGAACGGATCTAATCTTATCTAAAACTCGTTTGATGAGTTTTGATTCGATTGATTCGATATTTACATAAAAATACATCGATAAATCGGTTCAGAATGTGATACTCAATCCATAACTCTATCTATGTGTAACAAGCATCATCTAGTACCCGTAATAACCTTTCCACTCTAATGCTGTATTATATAAAAAACCACAATGAAATCCGCCGTACTCCAACATTAGTTATTATAACGAATCACTTTATCAAACAAAAAAACATTTAAGTGTTGACATCTTAAAGAGGAATGTGTTAAAAAAGAAGAAACAAACAAAAGAATTGTGTTGCAAGAACCTAAGATGAATAAATCATTTTTGTTGCACAAAGAAAACATTAAGTGATTCACTTTCTCTGTAGAACAAACTCAGGGGTGGTTTCTATTAACGCCAAAACTACTTACTTGCAACAAGTACAAAAACTCGTCGAGAATAAAATTATTAAACAGATGAGTTCATAAATCATTTAAATGCGTTATAATTACCATGAATTAACGCCATAATAAATGGTTTGCATTTGTATCTTTTTTTAACATTAATGATTATTTTAAAAATTGTTTTACCTTTTAATAAGTCATAATTCACAGAAATGTGTCTTAAGGTTAATTCCCCAAAAATACTTATGTAATTAATAGATATTAAGGGATGCATTTTTGAAATTCCCATAGATGTTTATAATCGTCTGTATTTGGTGGTACGCTGTTATTAATATTACAACATATGCTGTGCGGTATTTTTAAAATAATTTTCTTTTGATAAAATTCTATTTGCAGACTCTAAAATGATTTACATGTCTAAATATTTAAGACGGACGCCAATATATATTTGGGATTTTACACCGGTGGGATTTATATTTTAACTTGCAACACAGTTTTTATGCATATGTATGTATGGAGCCAATGGAATTGATTCCTAATCCGAGAACTAAAAGTTAATAAGGTTCTTTAAAGCAATTCTGTTATAGTGATGCTAATACTGATATTTTTAGTTGACTTTAAAATCAAAAGAATAAATATGTAGCATAGGTCCGTCCATAATTATTAAATAACAATTCAAATAACATTTTAATCACCAGTCATCCAACTGTTTTCAATTAAACAATGTTCAAATTCCAGGAGGTGAAATCGATCACTATTTAATTATAATCGTCTTAACTTTAATCATTTATTGCTTTGTCTTCTCCTGAAATCCACATGTAGGTAAATATGTTTGTATATGTTCCTCTAGAAATAGACTTAACTATCATGGCTGGATTTGCATTTACATTGCAGACAGCCTAAGGGAGCCAAGATTAAGTATTCATTCACTTTTCAAACAAACAATTCTTCTTCATTTACTGTTTTAGTTGTTTGTGTAAATGTTTGTCATTTCCTTAAGTTACATTTACTGTCATTTATGACAAAGTCAGAACGGGGATGGAGGGACTCGGAGAGTGATTTTACTCACAACATGACATTAAAACCATCAATCGTCTTAGCAGCCAGTGAATTGCATGGCTGTATCCATGTGATGTAATGCACAATCTATGATTGCATGCAAGTGTACATTTTGCACACTAAACATTCTCTATTTAACACCCATTCAACCCTTTTGGATTTAGGAGGGTGTTTGCGAAGGCGTATGTGGTATATTGTGTTCTAGTTTGAATTTCAGTTGGATTTTTTTATGTAAATATTTTTTCTCATGTAAATTGGCAGGCGGGAGTTTTCTGTGTTCTGTTAAATGCATTTTCTTGTCTGCCTTTTAAGTATCGTATGCATGAAGTATGATGGAACATGTTGGCATAAATACTTATTTATTGATTTTTTTTAAAGAAATATTAAACATTAAAAATGGTTCCGGTTTTGACTATATGTATGTATGTGAACTATATATTTGCCAAAAGAAAGAGACCTTCGAGCCATCATCGACCGATGTATATATTAGTTGTACTGAAAGAAGCTTGAAATATTTCCAAGGTATGTACATTTTTGGAGTACATAATAAGTTTAGTTATCCTATGTAAAGCAGACATAGATAACGTGTTTTTTTTAATGTTTTTGTAAACCATAATGGTACATACCCTGCATTACATGAGACCACATTACTATCATAATTTCAGCGATCCTCTAAGTTGAACAAAGTTTTAACCGTTGTGTCGTTAATGCTGCCGACAATTATGACACAAGCTGAAGGTTGCAACTGAATGGTGTAGAGATCGATAGTGATTTTCACACAAATTAATTTTCATTACTTCAAAGGGAGTTTGGCATTTATAGTTGCTACCAGAGTCAGAAAACTGAGTAGTGGGTACTACAGTTACCAGTGTCTATCACCAATTCACACTCCTTATATATAGGTAAGTTTGATAATGACCAAAGACGAAAAACTCGAACAAGTATAATAATAAGCTTCAACTTGCCGCAGTTAAAGAACTGCGAAATTCCCTTATCGTTCCATGCTAAATATTTCGGACCTCAACTAAGAATAAATTTCTTCGAGATCAGCTATAAAAATTTCAGAGACCAGCATGCATTGGAATAACAGGTACTCTAATAAATATTCCTTCAGAAGATCTGCATACTATATATATAACTGTATGTTGAAGGTCAAGAACATATGTACATCTTAAACTAACCATTCGGCTTATTACCCACACACACTTACGGCTACAGGCTGGATCTTATAACATACAATACTACATCTCCCGAATGTAGTGGTCCTGTCAAAACGGAATTCCTTCGACTCTATTCGCGTGCAGCGAACTAGCGCGTTAAAATAAGATAATGAAATTGAAGTGACATAAATTTTCCCACTACACTAAATTCTTTTTGAAACTACAATAAGTGTAATGATCACTCTACTAGTTTCAAAGGATTCAGATAAACAAACACAGAGGACTAGCCGTAAAATATCAAAAATATTCTAACCATGTGTATAACAGGAGTGGATCACGAACCTGGAAAGGGATCCTTTATTTAACGTGTGTACTGTAATTTTTTGTTATTTTGGTCCAAGTATCATTAGAAGAACAGGAGAATTATCAGGAATCACATAGTTTAAAATATTTTCCCAAATTAGAGTTCATTTTAAGGGAATTACAATGTATCAAATGGTTTCCAAGTAATATATCTAAACTGTTAGAATCTGATGAACAAGAATTTTGACTTTTTATGAAACTTCAGTTAGCAAATAGAAATATAATCTAAATTAATGTGAGTAAAAATTAAAAAACCTTCATTTGTAACAAGGCTTGCGTGTTAAAAAATATATATAATCAAGAAAAAAATCATTGAATAATATTTGTATACGTCTATGTAAGTAATAACTTGTTGGCAAAAGTATTTTTTTAACCTAAATAACCGACTAACTTTACTCCCATGATTTATAAGAAAAAGGTGTTGTTCGAATTTCCTGGGTGTATAAAGTATTACTTACTATAGTACGAATAAATATTTCACTTGAGTTAAAGGAAAAATATTTCTTTCAACTGCAATAAGACAACTTTACCGTTATTAAGGAAACAAATCAGATTGTAATAAACAAGTAGGAAAGTATAGTCGGGCATGACTGGCCATATGATATCCTACACCATGATTTAGTTTCCATAAAAAACTTAATGTTGAATTTTATCTTAATTATGAAGACTTTCAGCAACTTATTGATGAAAAACTCATTTTCTAAAATGGGCTCAATATGGGAATTAGGGTCAAACATGAGCCGATTCTGATTTAATTTGGGAGAGGTATACATTTTTATATCAAAGTTAGTTTTGCAGAATTTCTTTGTATTATTGTAATTTTGATCATTGGTTATTAAAACAGTTTTGTAAAGTTTTTTTATGGGGGCTAGGGTCAAATAAGGGCCAATCATTAGAAATATCGGCTGTGCCATTTATATTTATTTTTGTAAAGTATATTTGTCGTAATTATTTTAAGGTACGGGGTATGGGGGATAGGTGAAATAATCGACCAATTTCAACCATCAATACGCTTCCTTCGAAAAGGAATCAAATGTCAAAATGTCTGCAAAATTACGATCTGTACCTCGCTCACCAGGTTTACATGGACAGCTATCCAGGCGGACATGTCTTATCGTCTCAGAAAGTTATTCTGACTTGATCGGCATACTTAAAGGTGAGTGAAGGACTAATATTTGTTCAGAACAAACACATAATACCCTCCACACTATAGTGGTGTAGGGTATAAAAATACATTCAGTGTAAAAGAAAGGAAAGTGAAATAAACATGAATGATGATTTTTAACTTTTTCAACTTATTTTTAGGAGTTTTTTGTTAGCATGACTTTACATTAATACATTTTATGGCTGTAGATTTGGTCAAGTTAAAACAACCCTTGGAAAAAGCTTATCTCTGTAATTTTTTCTTGTCATAGTTGAAAAGGAAACTAAAATATTTTTTATGAATTTTAATCTAAAAGATATACATAGTGGTCATAATGTTAAACTTATACATTGAACAAATGTACATGTCAGGTTTTTTAACAAAGCTATTTGCAAGGTGATACAATTAATAGAAAATCTTTATAAAGTATTTCAAATCCATAAATATAGAATGTTAAAACAATTAAGAATTTATATTCGGACCTGTCCGATCATATGATACCCTACACAAGTGAATAGTGTGTAAATTACTTTACACACTATGTGGATTACTTTTAGTAATATAGCTAAATAGCTTAATTGTTTTTTACCCTTAAGGGGACTTTGTATGGCGGCTAGGGTTAAATGAAGCCCGATTAAACCTTGCACAAAACTAAGTTGTGGTAATTTTGATAAAGATACTAGAACATATAACAAATTAACCGATTTTAATCATTTTGAATAGACTTCGTCCTAGAACCAAAAGAAATCTTTGTGTTTATCTTAAAAATTGCGACCTGTACTTTGATAACAAGGTTTACATGGACGGACGGACAGACAAACAGATTGACGGACGGATAGACAGATTAATTCAGAAACTGATTCTAAGTCAAATATTGGGTATAAAACCAATATTTCAATGCGTTACATACATCAGCACAAACCCAATATACCCTCCCCACTAAATTGGTGTAGGGTATAAATACTAAAACATTAAGTAAATATTTAGATATTTTTCTATTCAAATCTGACGTCCGCCAATTCCAATAAGCAATAGAGCAAATACTATTTTGCATTGATGGTATAATCGTTAATAACCTTAAATTTAAATAGAACCTAAATTCAGGTTCTTTTACAACTAAAAATAAAATTTCCTTAGACCATAAATTTTAATTGTTTATCCTTTAAAAATATCCTTTTAAATATAAAATTTATGTATATGTATGTGCTCAAAAAAAAGAGAGGAAACAAATCTTTATTTATATGTAGCATCTTTCATGATAAACACACACTTACACATTCATACATTAATTTGATCTTATAAAATACAAAGTGCACGCGTGCGGTTTTGTTAAACATCTGCGCCGGTGTCTGATGTGTTTTTTTTTTTACAATCAATATTTAAAGATACAAAAACATAATGTCCGTAAAACCCCTACCCAAGGTTTATTCACTCTTTGAATATTTAGAAGACACGCAAACATCTTTAGCTACTAAGATAAACACATACAGATGCAGATATAAAATTGTGTTTATTTCAGCTATGGGCACTTTTGAATTTTATGTATGGGTTTCGATAGTAAAATTTTACTTATTCGACTATCTTTTAACACCACGATAGTGGGGAGGATATTATAAGTTTGTGCGAAGTTCCCTCCGATATGGCGTGATCGTCTTATATGTATTGAAAACTCAAAGAAAATAAATTCTTCTGATCGCTAAGACTGGCTAGGATATACGATCCGGCGATATAATTGTTTCAGTTAACGACTATTAGCGAGAGCACATTATCTTCTCTCTTTTAGTCTGAATTCTTTTTACAACGAACGTACGAACGGGTAAATTGACGGTCATGTCTAGATCACTTTAGAATTTAATCAGAATAAACTTATGGGTCTAAGACTGGCTAGGAAATACAGTCCAGCGATATAATTGTTTCAGTTAACGACTACTAGCGAGAGCACATTATCTTGTCTCTTTGAGTCTGAATTCTTTCTACAACGAAATACGAACAGGCAAATTGACGGTCATGTCTAGATCACTTTAGAATTTAATCAGAATAAACTTTTGGGTCTAAGACCAATACTATGTGACACACGGATGGACAAAATAAAAACGAAGTTGAAGTAAAATATTAATGGGATAATTGAGTGAAACCCAACTCAAGAAGAATTTTATTTCCAGCTGCTTCACACACAAGTATGATAATAATGATAATATATGAATACCCATCACTGACATAGATCGAAATAAATACTAGAGTTTGGCATGTGTATTCATGCTGAATATATGTATGTATCTTTTACTGTATAAGAAAAAAAATAACAAAAATAAAACACCAACTATCTTAACTATAGTAATGATCAGATTCTTCTTCTATAGAAATGAAACGGGTTTTTGGGGGTAAGAAAACAACATGTGCAGCACAATTAAAATTGAAATAAAATGTAGATACCTTGAAATATTGATTTGCCATTTATGTTGTTGTTTACGAATAATAAAAAGGATAAAAGGATTTTCCTTTTTAGTAATGCAAACATTTTTTGAATTTCTTGACAATACAAATAAAACATATGTTGTACTTATTTACATCAAATTTTTGGGGTTAAATTTTTGCAAAAATACTGCTGAACACACGTCCATTAATGAAATTCAAGATTTTAAGGTGACAAAAATAATTTGCTTATTGTCTATTTTCGAAAAACGCTTTCAATAGCAGTAAAAACGTGTTAAAAGCAATGAGAATGGCAAGACATTGAGTAGGGTCAAACGTGTGCCAGGTATTTAACAATCAAATGACACTAATGTAAATTATATACGATTCGAGAAAACAGACACACAAATTTTTCCTCTATCGATTTAATACGGTTTAACGGTGTATTCCTTTTCATCAATAAATACCAACGATAATGACCATGTAACCATATAGGGAACAGCTGGTTTTATATTTTAAATATTTAATTTATTTTATACTTATAAAGAAATTTTAATATCGGTGTAGGATACCTACGACTAACAAGGGAGCAAGTTATCGACGTATGCATATGTATCAAAACATATAAAATATCCGATTTTACATCACCAATACCGTGCATTTTTACCGGGCCTTATTTATTCCAGTAACGCTTACGATGAGAAATGATACGATTTCAGTCATGTGTCATCGCCGGATTCTCACGACCGAAGTAATCCAGGCGGTCCTACGTCAACCTCCCACGCATCTCTTGATTCGAGAGAAGCACCTGGAGACGTATTCGGTGCACAGAAATATAAATCCATCAAACAGAACACACTGTTATAAGTCAGGAAAGAATATCGTTAACTCTACACATACCCTGACAAAGATCGGAACTCCACTGACGGCTTCTAAATAATAAACCATACTTCTAGCACCACTCATTAATATGATTTCATTGTGCAACAATCTTTAAACCCGAAGATGCCTCTTTAATATCTAACACAAGACAAAGTACTCAATTATGACATACAGTTCTCTAATTTGACAACGAATTAATGATTCTAAGGAATCAAATAAGTTTATTGTTCTGGTAGGTTAGAAGTACTGGTTGCCAGGCATGGGGGTAATGATTACACAAAGTATTTCTCAACGTGGTCAATTACAATTACTTGTATTGTGTAATTGAGAAATAACCAATTAAATAATTTGTAATTGAAGTTTTTTCAATTACAATTACTTGTATTGTGTTATTGAGATATAACCAATTACAATTACAATTATTGTAATTTATATATTACTAATTACAAAATTACATGTATTTAGAAGGAACAAAATTTAAATTTACAAGTAATTGTTACTGGAAATTCTTCAATTACAATTAAAAATAATTGTAATTGGCAAAACTTTAATTACAAATAATAGTAATTGGATAAACTTCAATTTAAATTACAAGTAAATCTTCAATTACAGTTACCTTTGAAGTAAATGTAGTCACTACCCCTCACGCCTGCTGGTTGCTCACTTTTAACTTAGGATTACTATAAAAACCAAGATGTGAAAATATTAAATAAGGTAAAATGATCCTGTATCGCAATAATGTAATATACGAACAGAAATCTAGAAGAGTTTTACGAATAAAACTGCTGATGAGTAAGAACTGCCCTTTCTGCTTCTTAAATAAGAAGGAGCTTACCCAACAAAAGGTGAAAACGCCCCATTGATGTCACGAGAAATGCTAGAAGAATATTCTTTGACCTCTTAAAGCCGCGAAACCACACAACTGAGATGGCTCTGTTATTTCAGCAACAGCAGCTTATGACATAATTGGTGGACCGAAGCACGAATCCATTTCCAGCATTTCCAGGATTTCACTGTAATTACAACTCCATCATAATTCTCATCCATTGGATACTTGTATGCGATGGCGCAACAATCTTTTAATCAAGAGTCCCTTCCAGCGATTTTAGGTTGAAACCACATCCTGAGGGCAACTGGTCAATCATAGTACCTGATAAGTGTTTCTCTGGTTCAAGCCAATGTCAAATTATTTCGAGGAAAGACAGAGGATACATTTCAAAACCGTCAGTTTATAGTCCCGACATACAAGAGGTACTAGTAAAACCCTTTTTCCCTGAGATTGCAACAACACCTAGATGGGGTTTTATCAAGGTAACTTGTTCCTGTGAGGAGTAAGTTTGAAAACCTAGCAAAATTTTTCAATGTTATTAAAACATAAAGTGACATAGTTTGATCTGTGTAAATATGGTTCCGCTAGCTTTTCTTGACATAGCATGTTCTTTGAGCAGCAGGTTCTTCAGAGTTAAACTTTTCAGTTAAGACTATCTGGGAAATATGACCACTTGTCGGTTCAGAGTAACTAAAAAATAAGAAAAATAAGGCACCGTGCGTTTAGGCTTTGTTGATCGGGAACAAATTATCTCAGATTTATTTTATAAAATTCATTATTTGGTATTGAAACAATAATTTTGCTTAAATTATATGTAAACTTTTTGTAACTGCATGTTACATCGGATTTAATGATTTACTTTCAATATTTGCTTATTTAAAAATATTAGTGCCAAGTGTCGAAAAATTGCGAAAGGCACATGTAATATACAAATGTAACATTGCATTTAATGTCATAAACTATAATACATAAGAGTAGTATTAAGATATTAATGTATTAAAATATTTAAAGGCATATGTAGTTGCATCTCTTCTATATAGATAAAAGAAATCACTCTGATATGAAATTATTAATAAAACCTTATAATGTTGCAAGTATCTACGAGCATATTGTATGACATGTTGTTTTGTAAAACACAAGGTGGATGAATATTTAAGACTTCACTTGAAATAAAGACTTAGCTCGTGATAAAACATGAGTGGATGCACAAACAACCTTATCAAACGATATTGAAAAATAAATCTTGTTGTCATACTAGAGCAGCATGTGCTATCATCCTCATCATCGGCATCTACATCGACAGCATCCTCATCATCATCATCATTATCCACTTACACTTAACGCATACTTATAATCATATATGCACACGAATGTTTATACATACATATGTATGCATGTATAAGTAATATAAATGGAAGTGGAATATTTTTGCACATGCCGGATATGTATGGAAATGTTTTGTTCCTACACCACCACCATCACTGCCGCACCACCACTAACAATATCACTCCAACACTTACTTTATTACTTACACTTCTACTCTTCTACCAGAAGACGTAAGAAGAAGTCTACATAGAAATCTTAAATGACATCTTTTTTGAATATCAGATTCCAGCAGTTGTATTTTAGTCTACTTCTTCATCAACATCTCCATCCTTATTTAATCGTAAGACACATTTTATTTTGTTCAAAAGGATATTTTTATCCTATTTCCGGATGTTTTGTTGTGTTTGTCTTTACAATTCTGATTTCTTTCTTATTTGTTTTTATTATTCTTGTTCATGTTCATATGCTTATTTGTGTTTGTATGTTTTGTAATTGTGCCGCATGTGGCACGCGCATTTACTTTTATAAATATTTATTAGAAAAAAAAAAAAACAAAATATTGCACCTTGTCTTATTTGTAAAGAACAGGAATTCGAATTTCCATATTTTTAAAACTCGCGCCAATGTGTTTTATGTCTTTTGCCTCGAATCAATTCAAAGACTTAAAAACAATTCCATGAATCATTTGTTTTTCAAATTCATTGAACCTGGGGTTTCTGAGGTCAATGGAAGGCAACAATTAAAAGAGGCTTAAATTACTTTAAATTATTCACTAAAGGAGGAGTAAATAACTATTTTTTAATACTCCTAAATAATGTATAAGTATCTTTTACATACATACATGTATGGCATATTTAATAATTTTACATAAATTAAATGAAATTATTTTTTTTTAATTACTTTAGCCTTAAGTCAAACTAAATAATGTTTTTGTGTTTGTTTTTTTTTTTTTAATGCGGAAAGGGGCTCTATAGAATGACTAAATGGATAAATAATTAAGTTGTCTTTTTATATTTTTAATTGTTATATCAATGTGATCAGAGAATAATGTAATAATATCCTCATACCTACCGCATACAATTTCAGGAAGGATAAAATAAAAATTATTACACATACTTTGAAAAAAGGACACAATGCAAAATATTTTTACATTGTTGACATGTGTTTATCTTTTCTATAGAACTATGAGTTTGCGCGATTAATGTGACCAATTAAATTAATTTATTAACTGTATTTAAAAATTTGTTTAGATAAAACTTTGTTCCTCATCATTGAAACCTTGTTGGGATTCGCACATTATACTTACTGAATTAATTAATCGTATTATAGACTACACGTTCCAAGGCTTTATGTAGAAAGACGAAAAGGCTACTGGGTCGGTAATAAAGCTTTTCAGGCTTCACTGCCTTCGGAAATACTGCTGCGATCATCTTTGACAGATGATCAGAAACTAATTTCCCCTCTATCTACAAGAGATCCGGGAAAAACCCACTGAGATTTATGCATTTTCTTATTTTTACCAAGTTTATTGCTCAATATATCCAGTAAAAATAAAATGAAATACTTCTTAAAGAATAACTTTTATCACCACTTCAAAAGTAACATTAAGTGATTTTTTTACCTTCGGTGGAAGTGATGTTAATGACATCCGAAGAAGCTAATAAGACTACAATTTCTGTTCCAAATAACTTCCAAGAAAAGAACATAAATATGACATCTTGAGAATGACTTCAGAAGTAGTGAATTTGAAATCAAATAAAAGGAACATTCCTCCTATGACAAGCCTGTCTTAAAATCATCACATATTCATGCCTTTTTCAGCACTTCCATGGAGTAAATTCTACTTCTCCCAGCAAAAAAAAAGAACTTCTAAGGAAGCAAAGAAGAAGTAGAAACTACACCATGGAAGTACTGAAAAATATCAGCACAAACCCAATATACCTTCCCAACTAAAGTGGTGTGGAGTATAAAAATGGATTCAATTAAAAAATGTTTACTTCTACAAAAGGTAAAAAAATTAACTTACTTTTGAAGTGGTGATGAATATTTTTCCTTTGGAAGTACTTCGTTTTATTTTTGCTGGGTCTTTTATATCACGTACGGTTTGATTCCCAGCTGTCTTATAGGAAATATTTTACTTTGTCGTATATTTCCCAACATGTGGTCTAACAAGAGCACCAGACAATGTGATACTATGAGTGGCTAGTTAGCCTTATAACTTTGTCCTGGCTGATCAGTTGGATTGATGCACGATGAAATGATCATTCTTTCGGGATAAGTTTCCATTGCGTTCCCAGTTTTTATAAATGTTACAACGCACAATGTAGGCTATAAAATGGGTATTCAATGATGTGTCATCGGATGATGAGGAAGAATTAGTTTTGTAATTATTGATAGTCGTGAGTTGGTTGGTTGAGCATAATATAACTAAAACATACTTAACATAATCAACCTAACTTGGTTACAGAAATAAGTCTAGCCACTCAAATTTGGATCCATGATTTCGTTTTCACCTGTTGTTGAGTACTCCCTTAATATAGTTTCTAATACTTATTCTAATGGCTTCATTTCAAGTTATATCAACTCCAACGATAACGGTTATAATGTCGGAGAGCCGTAGGATTTCTAAACAGAGGTATATATTGTCATTTCTTTTTTCCAGCTCCACTGCATCCGCCGTCGACTGCACTGTAGAGAGAATACATGTTCTCTGACGGGACTGTGTATTAATTTAGAAAAGTTCAAAATGTACATATTTTATTCCTGAAACATTTTTTTAAACGTGACCTCAACCATGGCGCCTCTTCGCTCTTGGGTTTTTGCCTCTAGCATATAGTAAATTATGCTGTGGGAAGCATCCATGTAGGGGTTAGTGGTAATAGCTATTCCTTACATCGCAAAAAAGTCTGCTTCTTGGTCTTCTGCCTTGGTAATATCAACTTTTTTCCAGGTAGAATGTATGCTGTGGGCACCGTTGAAAGGACATCTATATTTTTGCTAGTTGGTTATCATCTCCTCGTTTTTAACAAATTACTTCTACACCTCTAATGGCTAATGATACTGTTGACAAAGGTAATTCAGTATCGTTTTCTGGGATAGAGGTAACAAATCTCAATTAGGCATCTTCCTAATTTAGATAATGATTACTTAAGAGACAAACTAGGATCTTCTTTCTTGTAAAAGACTTTTCATGTCTCCAAGGCCAGTTTAAAATTAACACGTGCAAAATCAACAGAATTATCCCTGTTAAAACTGTTATTCAGGGGTCATTTGTATATATATTTGTCATTTTCAATACCAACAAATGTTTCTTCCGTTCTACATGGATCGGACATGGAACCCAGAAGGTTTTAAAATTAGAAGGTTTATGATTGTGAGACCAATATTTCAATGTGTTATAAACTAAATCCCATCATATCTTTTGACGGTAATGTCTGCATTATCAAAACAATAAAATACTTCCAATATTTTTGTATATTTATATAAACTCATAACAAACCTCTATCAATTTATTTTCTACAGTTGGTCACATTACCAACTCTTGCAAGAATTAATGTTGATTAAAGATTGTACATAATGTGTACATTATTTTAACATTTAACAGTTTACCCTGATTCTTACAACTTTATTATAACAATTCCAGTATATTTGTTGTTTCTTTTGTTTGACGTTACTGTTGGTTTCAACCTATATTTAAAACGTTTTAACCTCAACTTTATGTAGGTTACTTAATATGCATGAACCCCCCTCTTATGAAGATTTCGAAATTAAACCAAAGTAAAAAGAAAACAATTAAAATATCGTAGTTATTGTTATCCTCGTCGAATAACATGAGGAAGTTTAGCAAAAGCAACATTTGTAGCTTGATAAAAGTTTAAAATATAAGTTTTTAAATAAGTAATCGGTAACCACCTAAAAAATTGCTAAGCCTTCGAATTTCTCTATTTTTAACACCGAAAAAGTATATCTTGTATATGAAAATCTCCTGCGATGTCTTCGGATCCAAAGAGATATATGTGTGTTTTACTTTAAGAAAGTAAATCGGTTGAATAACTTAATAAATAATATAATTTGTTGTAATACAATTAATCGAGTTTACAATTTGGTATTGTGGCCTATAACTACAACTCTAAATTCTTTAAATATTTATGTATATATGACATACTTACCAATATTAATACACAAAGGCAACCATCCTTGAATCCTTAATGCACACACTCTCTTCAGCAAAATAATGTGTAAGTGGCATTTACCTTTTCATAAATTACATAATGAAGTGCTGCCAGCAAGCCTGTCATCCATTAAACAATTGCAGTTTATGCTCTAATCCTGGAGCAGAACCATAGCAAACTCCAGCACATACTCTGACACATCAATTCATTTATTCATTCATCCAATGTTCATGTGTGAGTCAGTGTGTACATGTTGTTAAGTCTGTGTACATACTCCAGATGTACCACTTGTTCCGGTGTCGTATTGCACATTTCTTTATTTCCACTGTTTTCTTTTTTTGCAGATTTCTTCCTTTTCTTCAATCTTCTGTATAAATAAATATTTGAACGTTAAACGTATTTGTGTGGTATGTACATACATACATATTTTGGTTGGTAGTGTATTACACATTAAGTAAGAAGCGAAAAAAAAATATTGAATGAAAATTGGTTGGATCTAATAACACAACAATAACAATAATAAAATGCTGATTTTATATAAATGTTTACAATTGAGCATGTGTTTCATTCTGTTGAAGGCAGTATACTCGTATTTCTTTTATTTCAATTAATCAATTAACTAAAAGGTTTATTGTTGTGTAAAATTACAAATACTTATTGCAATTGCATTAGTCTCAATTCTTTATTAGAAATGTTTCAAATATAGTAAGAAGTTTTCGATATCTATGTATATTTACTGCAGATTTAATTTTGTTAAATATAACAGCAAGGATGTTGATTCAAAGGTAAATAAGCTATAATTTATCCGAAATTATCATGGATTAAGGTTACTAGATATTGAAACCATTGAAAAGCATATATATTTAAGATATGAAGCGGCGCTTACAGCCAAACGGCTCATAACTTTAAGCGAACTGACCAAAAGCGTTTATAGGTCATGTCATCAATGGAAACTTGAAACATTGAAAGCTTTAAACAATCATCGGACGTAGCCGATCGCATACTAGACGAATAATTTGTCGGGAACTTTGAAACACTGATTCCATATAGAATGTCATGTTCGAGCGAACTATTACAGCAAATAAAAGTTGGAATCCGTTTATACACGAAAGCCGAAAGGCTGATACTGAATTCTCTCCTAGATGTAAGGTTTACATTATATGGATACAAGATCATTCGAGAGTATTCGGCAACGAAAGGAACAATTTACTATCAGCTTTAAAGAGAAGAGAGCCTGAGTCGTTCATCTGACGAACGCAGTACGAGCAGCTCCTCAAAATATACCAGTGCGATGAAAGTATGATGGTACGTGGACACTCAGGATTACGGGCGCTGCTATTGGAATTGGCTTTTCAGATCAGTGTACAGCACATACGCTATCTTTGATCAGACTTTTGTGGAAATTATATTCATATATTAATCCAAAAATAATATCGCTGAAGAACACGGATTGAAAAATCAGGAAAATAAGTTTCTGAACATCGATGATAATATATTTAGAAAGGTTTTTGTTCTTACCAACAAATATGTTTCATGAAAGAGAACGCATAGTAGACCCGATTGTTCATACATCATCCTATTATTTTTTCTAAAACATACATTTGTATCAAAATATCGATAAGTTTGCCAGTGTTGGAAAAAGAAATATACACGACTGGTACTAAATTGACACCAAAGTATTGCAACAATTTGTTGTCGAAATATAAATGTTAACAAACGTGGTAATCTCAATATTGACAACGGATTGTTTGTCAATTATTGAAAAATTATAAACACTTTGGTGTCAAATTGCTACTAGCGTGTATATTTTTTTCCTCTGTGTAAGTATCACTTATAATCTCGTTATCCTTATAGTAAAACTGAAGGGCGTAGTTAAATCAAATCGTCTCAGAAGTCCTTATTATTTATCTTTTAACGTCTAATATACATATACATATGTATGTACGTATTTAGAAGAAATTTTCAAGATTTGTGTTATAGATATTAGAAATTTAATTTTTATCTTCAATAATTTCAGTAACATCTGACAATATCAAAATGATTTTATATCAAAATTAAAGTAATCATACTTATAAAGAGAAAATATTATCCTTGATATTATATTTTGCAATATACTCCTCACTGTATAAGGATTCATTAACAATTATATTCGCCTTGTTTCTTGAAAACAGTTACAACAGAGCGCCATTTAATGGGTCTTTAACAAGTAAATATAATTTATTTTCTATTTAACAATAAGCACACTGGAATTTAGATTCTCTTTTACATTTTACTGAATACAAATAAAAAACAAAAACATTAAATAATATTGAGTAAATGTCTAAAGGATATGAGTAAACACAACGAAACAAACATATATGTAATTTGTATATTGTATATTTAAACTGTGGGGAGTCGGCTTTTGTTTAGTCCTTTTAGGGTCAGGCATTAAAAGTAATTTTTGAAATGGGTTTTTTTTTTCTTTAAATCAACCACATCCAAATGATTACATTAAACACAATCCTGGGTAATGGCATGAAAACTCATATACGAATACTAGGATAATATATGTATGTAGTATGTATGTGTGTGCCTTTATATGTATGTATAAGTATATACTAACAGATGTACCAACATTTACAATTTAAGAGGATTTAATAGCGCTATAATCCTCTCAAATCATTATGTCAAAGTCAAAGGACAATAAGTAAACAGCGGTATGCCTAGAAAATGTAAATAGAGCTATTACGACAACGATAACAACAATAATAAAGTCGACTGTGAACAGCCACGCACAATATTTGTAAAAAAAAATAATAAAAACAGAAAATATCGCAAAAAATATTAGGAAATCAAATAAATACGAATTTTAAACGTGATGCTGTACATGTCGAATGGATAAATTCCAATTTGGGTGAGTGAGTAATTGGAGTAAAATTTTAAAACCACTAAAGCAAATTACCAAGTTCTGTATGTAAGTCTATATGTTATTCACATCTGTGATGGTAATCGCCGCACAATTGTACTTCAAATGGAACATTTAATATACGGGTTGAAAAACCATCTAAAGGTATTTCACTACAAATATAATACAAATTTTCAAAATTTCGAGAATGTATGAACATTATTCTTTCGATTTCCACTTATTTTACTTTTGAATAAAAATTAAAAGTTTTATAAAATAATGAAATTTGTATCGGGTTAGATTATATCACTATTAGTGCGCATCACCCTTATCGTCCTGTAAGCTTTATTTTACTCCAACTATGTCCTGACGTTTTTATCTCATTACAGAGCTGACTACTTCATGAATGACGTTTTTACCAACACTGTAGCTAGGAACTCCAGTCGATAGGCGTTATGTGTGACTAATCCCACTTCATTTTTATCTACATAAATAACTCTATCTTAATGGTTCTTTCTTTAGTGGTAGCAAAATATATGTAGGATTTTGTAAAGGCAAATGCTTTTTTATCGGTAGGCCCTAGAAAAGAATAGGTTATATCAGAGTATCTTTTTCGAGATATTTGTATTCCGCACTTTATGCTTCCATTGACGTGTGTAGTGTTAAGCATAGTGCAGTCAAGAATAACGTATTTCTTCCATTTTTGGGTCTTATTTGCAACTTGTGAAAGGGTACAAAAAGCTTTCTTGAGTTTACTGAACAATAGATACGTATAAGAATTGCATGAGCAGAGAGGGCTAAGGGGAGTTCGGTATAAAAGTTTTTATAAATTTTTAGGGTGTTCTTCCTTGGATATTGTGATAGTCCCATTAATCCCTTTTTGATGGTTTACTATCAGATGCTGTTCTGTGTATCCGCCATTTGCTAGACCTATACTAGTATCCTATGCGGATATTTTTTTCTTGGACAAGCACTCAGGGAATGACCCCTACTCATGCAGTGCATTGTGCTGGAACTAGGAAAGTGAAGGGAGAATACCTCTGTAGGAAGTTTGTTCCACATACGAACAGTGGGGCTGAAGAATGATTTTTTCCTGTAATGTGTTGTTCGGTCCACTGGCCAACCGACCACAAATGGGTGTAATATTGAAGACAGTCGTGTGCTACGTAAAAATATACGGGTATCGGGAACGAGTTCCCTAATTTCAGAGAAACACATTCCATTATAGTATCGATAAAACAGATCAGATGGAGTGAAGTATGTCTTATCAGGTCTCCCAGATAACGGTTATAAAAATGTATCTATAAACTAACTTCTAGAAATAAGTCCATTTTCGATAACAAACCTTTCCAACAATAACTATTATTAGTATTTCAGCTTTCAATTGATCTCTCAACATTTATACTGATCGTTTTAGAATCTAATATAGCAGCAGATATACACATATATGTATATATAACTTTTGTAGATCTACGACCAATAATTCGATGCGTTACTAAGGTACTTTCCCCATATCAACACATCCATCTATTTTGATTAGAAATATAAAAAGGAACATTTTGTGAATACCATCTCTATTTTACATCAAACTTCAGAAAAATTATTACCATTTAATTTGTTTGTTGTGTGTGTTTTCGAACATTGGAACGTTGTTAGTAATATGGGGGACGGTAGAATTCATATTCACATTTAAAATATCTGCATATGAATAAAAGTGGAAATTTTAACAACTGTTTGAAATATTATAAAACAGACGTGCAGTCAAGTCCTACATTTAAGGGAACGCAACATAACGCAATGCTCGTAAAATGAATGACAGTCCGTATTGCAAATGGATGAGAGTGAGTACAATTATCGTAAATTGTATTAAATTTTTACAATGATTAGCTAAAATTCAATGAAAACCATTAGTTAAAATATACGATAGCAAAGGGGGGCAATGGGAAGAATTAATACCTAAATGAAATACGAGGAGTACATGTACACATTCATTTATCGTTAAAATACTCACACCCATATGTGTATCTATTGGATCTATTGAATAGTAATCGAAAATTTCCAAAAAATAAATGCAAGTAATTTGTAAAGGGACGATAAAAAAATATACATACAACCATTCACACTAATACATATTTGTACAATGCTTGTAAATCATAAAATATATAAAAAAAAAACTAATTGAGGAAATATATTCAATACACATCTACGTACATATGTTCATGCATACATATATGAAAATGTACATATGTATATCTGTCGGTCAAGCTGGTAGGTGGTTTTAGTTTTAATATACACTTGCAGACAATAATGTATCTGTCAATCAATCTATTGAAACATTAATTGATTAAGTTCGTTTTAAAAGAAAATTATTATATATTAGAATCAGCATTTATGCATTTTCACGTGCACTCCCGAACACACAGCCAATATCCGGAAAATTTATGTTTTGACACGTGCTTTCCTCTCGAAATTCCCAGACAACGAAAAATTTAACCTTTAAGGATTAATAGAAATTCTATGTCACCATAATGTACACATATTCTTAAGAATTTCATATAAATAATGAGATTTTACCCCCCCAAATATCCAACAACAACAAATAAAGAAAGACATTAAAATGACATGCAGGATGCATACAAACGAAAAATTTCATTTACAATTCATTTAGTTGCATTCATTTGTAGGATTTTTATGTTTTTTTCACATTCATTGAAATTTCCTAATGTTGCATTTGAATGTAAACGAATTTGAAAATTTTTTTGGCCTTTAAAAGAATAAATTATTATATGAATGTCAAGGTTCTGCTCGTAAATTTGTAAAGTTCATGTTTAACATGAACTTTATAATGAAGATTATTATTAATGATTAAAATTTATTTAATGCAATTGGTTACTTAGTAAATAAACTAACATTTAAAAAGAAATCCTAGTGACGAAAGAATGCAGTAAATTAGAGATTGTATATGATTTACCAAAGTTGAGTAATTCGAAATTTGAATATAATGTTATCTCAGTCCGCAATAATGTCAAATCGACTTTTTATGAATTGGGATATAAATGCACACGTATATGCCAGTTATACTCGGTTGAGGTGAGTCTTTTACATATATCCACAATCAAAACTTTAAAACTAGGATTTGTCCAATTTTATCGCACTAGTAATATTTTAAGCATCTTTCATGGAAAATATTTGATTAGTACAAAGCCTCCTGTACGTTGTTCCTAAGAATTGTCCAATATGTTTTCGTAAGTGATGTTATAGGAGGAATAAAATCACTCCTTATATATTTGGATATAATTTCAAAAGCCAGACAATGGCAAAGAGAGTATTCAAGAATTTTACTGTACTCTACACATGCGATACAAACGTCTGAATCCGCACTTTTAATTTTTTATAGTTGTGCTGGCCATTTTTGAAGACTTCTAGTTCTGTTCTCGCCCCCACTAATTATTCTAAAGGACCTTATGGGAAACTCTCACGAACTTTTTTGTTTCAGTCCTCGTTACGTCAAATGATTTTGCGTTCGTCAGATTAAATACCACAAGCTCCCTTACCTTTTAACCTATTATATAAATATGTTAACCTCTGTATTCATTCTAATTCAATTTACGCATTCCGTTTTTGATCGGACTTCTGCCTGGAAGATAGTCTTGTGATCCGTGTAGCAACATATTCATACGCTTATTTACTATAATATTCAACTTGACCTATCTAACGTTGATATCTTGTTTGAAAATTTTCGATATGTACGATCGGGGACGACCGATGCTTGTGTATAGTGTTTCCGGTATAGACTAATGTCGTCACTTATTTCATATATATGTATGTTTTAATGAGTTAAATATCTAGCACCGCAACCAGTGCCGTAGTTCTCATGGCACCAAGCAGTATATGTGTTATAGCCACCTAAAAGTTTCTTCGGATTGTCTTAAGTACTTGAGAAACTTTTCGTTCGGTTTTGACATTTCCTTAAGCTAGCTTATTCACATTATAGTTGGGCCTTAAGTATTCGATTCGTTCTTATTATTCTCCTACTTTCCCTTAGAGGTATTACGACATCGTCTGGTGGACTATTGTTGTGTACCGCTAAACATAACATAGTTTATGCTGCTCCTTAGCATGTAAGATAACGAAATTCCCAAATATATAAACAAAATATTGAAAATGCTATTTTCTGAAAGGGGAAAGTACAAGGAACCGATTTTCGAAAAATTTGTTAATGTTATTTGCGCCAATAACTTCTGCGATGGTTGGTACTTTCACCTATTCGAAATTTGGAATAAAATAATAAAAATTTATCTGAAAATTGTTTTTATTATAAATTCATAATCGCTCAATTGATGTATAAGTGCAATACATCATTTATTTAATCAATTTAAAAATTAACTAGCGATACATTCTAAAATAGTTAGTTTTACTCTAAAAAATATTCATTGAAGATTTCAATACATTTCCAGATCGATAAACAACATTAAATTTGATCCAATCAACAAATTATGAAATTCATTTTATATACAATAATCAAAATTATCAGCAATCATGTCATCTGCTTGTTTTTTGAATATTTTTTTGGAAAATCATCTGCCACATCAACTGTTACGCCTTTTTACGCCTTCTACGCATTCTAAATCAGCCCAATCATACGGCTCACGAAGAAAACAGGCTGACAGAAAGGAGGACGGATGGTAAAACAAAGAACGTGGCTGGCATATTTGTGCTAATACTCAATCGTATGCCAAAATAATAATAATAATAAAATTATTCAAGTATTTAGAAGTAGAAAAAACAGAAACAAATAATAAACGCATGAAGACAAGATGACTGACTCACTGACACAGTTAAAAAAGGGCATAAACCAATAAACAGCAGCAGCAACTACAGTCATAGCAAAATGCTGTCATCCTTTAAGCAGTCTTTTGAAACTACAAACACACTTCGTAAGTAGATGCAATTTTTAAGATAAAACATCTATAGAAACTGGAACAGAAAAACACGAAAGCAAGGATGATGATAATGATTGTGTAACAACAACATAAGGTTGATCGATTTTGAATAAAATAAAAATGTACAACCACAACAACATATGATGATTTGCAATTTGTATAATAGTATTAGTATTATGAGGCAAAAGATACAGATACATTTACTTCTACGAATTTGTATGCAACCCTTAGTTGTTTTTTTTTTTTTCAAAATCTTAAACACCATAAAAATGGCACGTTCTTTCTTTTATTCTGAAAACGATTTTCAATATAGAAACAGAGCAAAGAAATGTTATCATTTAAATAGGAACAAATAAATACTTTTTTTCGTTATGCCTCGTTTAGAAATCACATGTGTAATTTGAGATATTCTACTTCTGTTTACAATATTATCAATCTATTAAATACATACATATGATTTCTTATTACATTTATTGAATACGTAATAAGATATTGGAGATAAACCACAATTGCACATGTCTGTTTTTCAGCTTTTCTTCTTTATTTTCTAGCATTTTAAGTTTTTAAGAAAGGTGCACATTTTTAAGTAAGGGACCTATTTTATAAAAAATGGTTTTACGTATTTTAAAATGGAAGCTTATTTGCTTCCATATAAAACATCTTTACTTATTATACCCAAATATAAAAAATACTTAAACACTACCTTAAAAGAATGTCTTGACCGCTGATGATTCAAAATTTGAAACGAAGGACCGAATTTCAGCATACGTGATGAAGTGCAATTGATCGATCGGTATCGAACAAGATAAATTGTACATTTTCGCATAATTTTGATATCCAAACGAGTTATCGATACAATCGTATACATAATTACAACACTAGTTTTCAGGCAGAAGTCCGAGCAATAACGGAATGCTCGGACTTCTGCCTGAACTAAAATAAATAAAACGTGTTAAAGGCTAACCGACGAAAATAAAGCGATATTAGGTGATGAAGTTATATTTAAGACCCCTTTCGAAAATAAAACTCTAAACGAATACTCTCCCAGAGGTAACGTTTACATATAATGATATCAAAACACTCGGGAGTGGTCGGCAACAAATGAGAGATTGTACTAGTATTAAAGGAAGCACGAGGTAATTCTCCGGACGAAAGCAAAACCCTATACAACGAAATGACCCGAAAACAGAAAGAAACCTCCTCAAAATTAGTTAATCTGAGAATAATATGATATAGATGTATGATAGATGTAGATCATATACATATTTATAAAACAGTGAAACTTTGGAGCACTTTCTTAGTCATTGTCAGGCAGCTGCAGATATTTTCTAATAAATTTTCTTAAAAGATGTCTGTTTTTTCACCATATTCGTCAATTTCGCCAGTATTGAGCGGGTTCGACTCTTAACGCCAATATCTTCAGTCTGAAATTATACAGCCGTATAGAAGCATTATAATCTTTGGCACAGTTATTTCTAGTCTTCTTTTCATACCTTCCGCCAATACGGCACAGAGGGTATTATACGTTTGTGCTGATGTTTGTAACGCACAAAAAGTATACCGATCGACTCAGAATCACTTTCTGAGTTGATTAAGTTATGTTCGTCAATCCGTCAGTCTGGTTGATTTGATGGCTGTCTATGTAAACCTTGTGCGTAAGGTACAGGCCGCAATTTTTAAGATATTTCGAGTGTGGAAATTTTACTACTTATCTCCAAGCAAAAATTCCCATCTGACTACTTATAAATGAAATTAAAGTTAATAACTTATAATTCTACGAAAAAATCGTTATTTTAAATTCAACAAAATATAAAATTACATTCCATTCCATTCAACGCCCAAATGAGGGTATGAAAATTATCTAGAAATTAATTTTCTTTTAAAAACCAGACTGACTATGCTTTAAGTTTTTAATTTATAGATTTTGCGTAATGAATATTTAATGATCATTAATTTCAATACATAACACCCATAAACAAGCATTTACAAGAACTCGCACTTTAAGTTCAATAAAAAAATTGAAGAAACGATTTTATTTAATTAAAATTAAAAGGGTGCTAATGCCAGCAACAAAAACACTGCCAAAGAATAAAATGGAGCAAAACTGCTGCTGTTGTAGCTGTTGCTGCAACTTTTGCTGTTCAAATGCTAAAAATAATTATTTTGTTACGAGTGAGTAGTAAAAGTGCAAGTTGTAATTGAAAACCATCAAAAGTCAGAAGGAATGAATGGGAAAAACTGAATGAAATTATAGAAGCAGAAGAATTTCAAACAATCATTTATATTAGCAGTTTTAAAAGCAGGGCCCACCCGCGGCCATATGAAAAACAATCAGAAGCCACCAACCAACCAACTAACTAAATAACAAAACAAACATCTATTGGGAATAATGGAAACAATTGCACTGTTTATCAGGGCATGAGTAGTACAGAGCAGGGTATTGGTAGTGAATAGTTCTTTTTTTATGTGAACACAATGTCAAAAGTTTTTGTGATTTCAGCTCCATGGGAAACCAAAGACTTAAAATCTTAAAATTATGAAAAATTACATTTTTATATTATTCGTTAGTATTTAACAATAATGTTTCATTAAAATTGTACTTTTTTTTCTTTTATTTAAAATAATTGTTATTTCAACAGTTGTTCATTTTCGTGATGATGGTTGAAGAAATGATGTGGTCGAGGCAGGATTTATTAATGATTTTCCAAGTACATTTGTAATATTAATTAATAGAGATATTAATTGAAAACAATGTTTAAATAAAATTTAACTTATGCTTTTTGAAATTAACATTATTTTGATAGTTTAATACAACACAACTTTAAAGTATTGTCAAAACAAATTAATGAATTCTACTATATGTAAGATAGAAAGCATTGTTGTACCCTCGGAACTAAACCGAGGGTACAACTTTTAGATCCTCTCGTTTAAGTTGAGAGCTTTGGTATATTTTCTAAAAAAGAGAGTTTTATTCTTTACACTACCTGTAATAAATAGTATATATACTAAGTTAACAATTCCGTGCTTAATATCACGAAATATTTATGTGAAACTCAAAAAAATAATGTATATACTGGGTCCATGTGAAATTCTATGTCGATTTCTGATCTCGTTAGAACATGTTTATGTTAAAACAACCCAGCAAAAACTCGGTAATGGGTTGTACTTCCATAACCACTTACTTTTCAGTAACATTTATTTACCGTCTTCATTACTTAGAAGTACTCAAGTAATGACTTACATATAATGTTTCATATCACAGAAAACCCCAATTTTTTGAAATCCAAAATTAGTACCAATATTTATAATGGATCACGTGTTAAATATTGAACATGTAAAATGCTTTGTGATATCAATCACGTTATCTTTATAAAATTTCGAAAAATAATATACATTATTTTAAGAGTTGTTAGAAATTATAAAAGATAATTACTTTTTTCTAAATTTGTGTTAATTCGGGATTTTTGTGCATTCATTTAATCAGAAACAGAAAATATTTTTGGTTCCACGCTATTACATTTTAAATCGAAACTTGATTTCATTTAATGAAACTTCATATGACTTTTTGAAGTCCCTATTTATAATGAATTCTTGAATCTCTATTTGTAATGACTTCTTAAAGTCCCTATTTATAATGACTTCTGTAAGTCCCTGTTTGTAAGCGAGCGTGGTAAATACTTCTTTAACTCCCTATTTGTAAGCGAGCGAAAAAGTATTTGCCTCCAATGACATCACCGTATTAAAATAATGATTTAAAATGCTAATGAAGATGTAGTAAAAAGCGACTTTTTTAGCCTTTTAACTCATTACTTTTCAATGTAAGTTTTTCCTGGGAATGTAATGAAACATAGTGAAGTTCATCTAAAATTGACAATTTTGCCTTATCATAGCAATTTCAATTTGATAATACAGGCCAACGATGAAAAAATATTTAAAATAATTTTGCTTAATCCCAGTATTAGTTTATCACAACGGGACCATTAGGACCCAATTGAGTCGGTCAAATGGCCGACTGCCTCAATAACCTAACCTAGTATTAGTTGGTGTGCTGGTGTGCTAATCTAGTATTAGTCTTATCAACCACTAATTTTACACATTTTTAACTTTTATTCCCTCTAACTGTATATATACTTGAGTCCCAAATTTAAAATTCTCTAAGTTTTCAAAAATTTTAAATAGAGGCAGTCTCTGCTTCTAGACTTATATATAAAGGTTCAAAAATGCATTATAAAGTAAGTAAGAAATTATAGTCGGGCGAGGACGACCCTATACCTGTTACAAAAAGTAAAATATGATGAAGTTTTCATAACAAAACATTTAAGTTGAATTGTACATTGTTTCAGATATACTTAAGCCATCTCTTATTGTTGAATAAAACTGTGGACATTTAAGTCAAATTTTGAAAGGGGCTTTTTATAGGGGCATGATCAGGGCGTGATCAAAAAAAAAAAAAATAATTTGTGGGACCAGGTATAACTTTGGGGTATAAAAGTGTCTATACATAAGTTCTTTTTTCAATTGATTAAAATAATAGAATTGCCAAAATTAAAACAATGTATTTATTTTTATATACGAATTTCGATAGTAAATAGTCAATTATTAAGTATGGTCATGAGTTGATTTTAGCGTCTGTTTAAAATAAAATCTAGAAATTCCCCCAGACGAGCAGGTAAATTCATATTTCTACGTCAAGAAAATCCAAAATAAACAAATAAAATTATCAATTCAAATTTCTACAATCTAAATTCCAATTTGCTTATACAAAGAAATTATTTCTGTACAAAAATGCTTTTCAAACAATTTGTTTTTTTGTTCAATGTTTGAAAAGTTTTTTTTTTTCAATGTGTCTTTGAGTGAAATAAGTGTTTTTATATAATTTTTTTTAATTAGCTGTTTTGCTTTGATTATAAAAATATTGACCTTCTAAAAAGAAATCGTGATTTTTTATTTTATTTTGCAGAATTTCAAAATTAGTTCTAGTATTTGTTTGTTATTAAGAGTACATATTTGCATACTTAAAACAATTGGAAAAAAGTATTGAAGTGCATACATACGTACATACAAACTTAATAGTGCAATATGTTTGAAAAATATTAATTGCAGAGATTCTTAATTATTGATAAGCACTTACAATGTCAATTGGGAAAATATAAGTTGCATACAAGCCCAGCGAAAACAAGTAAGAAATTATAGTCGGGCGAGGCCAACCATATAATACCTTACACCTGTTACCAAATTGAAATGTGATTAAGTATTCATAATAAAATATTTAAGTTGAATTATTATATAAACTTAAGCCACTTTTTGTTGAATGAAATTGTGGACATTTAAGTCAAATTATGAAGGGTGCCCAATAATTATAGAGTTCATGAGGGTCATTAAGGTCAGTATTGAACTTAGTTTTGCAGCTTTTTGTCGACAGACGAGTATATTAAACTTTATTATGAATCTATTCGGGGGTTCAGTTGTATGCGGGCTAGGTGAAATAATGGACAGACGGGCGAACATGGCAAAATCGACTAAGAAAATGATTTTGGTATACTTTAAGGTGGGTAAAGGACCAATAAAATTGTGCGCTACAAACACCAGCACAAACCCAATATACCCCTCCCAATAAAGGACTAACAAATAAATATATACGTACACACAGGGAAAAATTAAAAAATCTTTATAATTCAATAACATGCGTTGTCAAAATATGTGCTGATAGTTATGAAATCTATAACACAAATATAAAAATCAAATCAACAAAAATAAAAATGTGCTGCCAAAGTGACAACTCTATGTTGTCAAATAGAACATTGCGTTGTCGAAATGGCAACTATTCGTCATCTATCAATCTATGCATCGGAAGGATGCATAGATTGATAGAAGATGTATACTAAATCAAAGCCGATGATATACACCTAAGCTATTATCTGTTTTACTATCCTCTCTACATGACCTAAATTCGCCTGAATTTGCACTTGCACAGATTTCTCGTCTTGTTCTCATCATGGTTACCCCATAGGATCTTAGTTGTTTTAACCCACCGTTTCATTCCAAGAAGACAATACACCACTTTAGTGGGGAGGGTATATTGGGTTTGTGCTGATGTTTGTAACATACAAAAATATTCATCCTATACCCGCCCTAAAATATACCAATAGGCTTAGAATCATTTTCTGAGTCGATTAAGCTACGTCCGTCCGTCTGGCTGGCTGTCCATGTAAACCTTGTGCGCAAGGTACATCCAAAAGATAATTGGATGAAATTTGGCACACACACTTTTTTTGGCCCAAGGACGAAGCCTATTGAAAATGGTTAAAATCGGTTCATTATTTCGACTAGCCCCCATACAACTGTACCCCTCAAATAGGGCCTTTTGGCTTATAATTAAGTTAAATGATCTATTATGTCAACAAAAGTCGACAAAACTTAGTTTTAAAGAACTTTAAATAACACTACCGATTTTTGTAATGATCTTGCTTCATTTGACCCCATACAAACTACCTTCAGAAAATGACTTAAAGGTCAAAATTCACTTACAAACACTATTTACACTTTTAAGTTCTACAAAAATAATATTGAAGTAGACTTAACTCCCCCTACCAACATTTATAAGGATAGGGCCATATTTTACCCTATCCCCCTTTGAGCCCTCTTATAAAAAATCTCTTTTTTTAAAAAAAAAAAAAAAATATTCCGAAATAAAGTTAAAAAACAAATCAAATGCTTTATTTTTTAAACAATCCCCGTTTTTAACATACATAGGGTGTCATATGGTCGGCTACGCCCGACTATACATTCATACTTGTTTTAATAAAGCTTTAAAATTAAATTAAATTCGCTCTTCCGTTGCCGACTACTCCCCACATATGATGTTAACCTTACCTCTGGAAGAGTATTCAGTTCAAATTTTGTTTTCATTCCATACGGTCTCTGATTTAATTCTATCACCTTATAAAGTCCTAATTGCCTTCTGGCACCATATTTATACTATTCCATTTACACATATCGTTATTGGTGGGACTTCTGCTTAGGAGCTTGTATTAGGATTAGGTTGCCGGGGGTATATATCTGTTTCTAGGCCCACTTTATCCTCAAATTAGACCCATTCATGTAGCCAAAATGATATAAAACTTAATCGAAGTGACTACAATGCGTTGTCAAAATAAAGGTGGTTGTCAAAATTTTAACTAGGTCTTATTTAAATTTTATACACATCTGTTGTCTAAATATTAACAAACGTATTAAACCTACTTTTCACAAAGGACATTTCTGTACTTTCCTTTTAGTTTTTCCCTCTGTCAAAACTGAAACTAAACTACTTACCTAACTCTCTATTTAAAGACGACCGTAGTAGAATAAACTTACCTAACAGCCTACTTCTAAGTGAGAGGTAAGTGCTTGCCACCAAAATCATCGTTATAAAGACTTGTATGTGATATTTCATATTTAAATCAAGATTTTTGACTAATTTTTATGAAATTCTTGAAATGAAATCAAGCTACTATTATCACCCTTTTGTTATTCCTATTAACATAAACATTAATCGTTTAAATTTATGTTAATAGGAATTTCAATTTATTTTGCGATACTTGCAGAGATTAAAATTTAATCACAATTATTTTCTACATAATATACCCCCCCCCTCCAAACGAATGTATGAATGGAATTAAATAAATCGTACGTAGTCGCGTTCATCATTAACGAGTTCAGTAGTATAAATCACAATTTCCTAGTAGACAAGTGTATTAAGAGTACCATTGATTTGACGTAAAGCGTTTCAGTTTCACTTCATTATTCATTATTTTTTTTATGGATTTTCTACACATTCACCCACAAGTATACGTTTAAATTTGAAAAATCTATTCAGCAGTTGGAGAACAAGAAAAATTGATTACCAAGCAAATATGTACACATTTCTATGGATTCTTTGAACATTTAAATACTTAAAGTATTTTATGCACCTGTCATTTTCTGCAATAAACTGAATGGGAGTAAATGTTGAAAAATTCCAATTGTTTTCCAAGTTGTTAAAGTGCTTTACAATTCTAATATCAGACAAATTTGGTCATTATGTTGTAATCGCCAGCTAATAGATGGAATTTAAAATATAGCAGAGGAAAGCTTTAAATAATATTATAAGTTCTTAAAGAACTTATGTTATTTGTTATTTTAAAACTATGTATACATGTTCCTTAAAGCTGGAAAATAATGTATTGACAACGCAACGTTGTCATTACATGGTAAGCTCACTATGGACAACAATCCGTGGGCTTACCACGTTTGTTAACATTTAGACAACGGATATGTTTAAAATGTAGATTTCGACAATTATTATTTTTATATAATATTTTCAAGTTATCCCCTCATAATATTCCCTGTTATATAATATGATGTTACCTAAAATATTTTTGTTTAAGTGTTGCTGGACAGTTTTCAAGAAAATATCCTATGGGGGACACGATTTTTCATGTTCAATTCAATATTTTACACAGCTTCAAAAAAATTTCGTTTTATTTTATGATTCTTTCTTAAATACTTTTAGTCCATCGATTGCCGTTCGTGAGATGGACCGGTTACAAAAAAGTCCTTTTTCAGTTATTTTGTTAAATTTTACAGTTTCTTCTTGAACAAAACATACGATATGAGGTATCAGTTGAAAGGTTTTATGAAGCCACGTCTAGTGGTGTGCAAATTTTGCAAAATTGTGTATACATTTAAGTTATATTAATGAAAAACCAAGCAAATTTAAATTTTTTGGAATATGACAGTTATAGGCAACCGGTTATTTATGATTAATACATCATTAGTAGCGGCTTTAATATTTTGGGAATTATCATATAACAAAGCAAGGTAAATTTTGAGAGGGATAACAAAAACACGTTTTTACTTTCCATACATAGTGAGTCTGTCTAATATATATACATTGACAACGACTGTTATTGAAAAATTATAAATTAATGTACAAATATCTAGAATTGACATAACTTAGTTTTATTTTAAGCACTATTGATTTAGTTATTTAGTTGTCCCACATCGTGATATTGATCATATTCTGAGACGATCTAGCTATGTCGAACCAATGTTGGTATTATAGTTTTCTATAGCCGCGCTGTATCCAGATCTGACCTCAGATTTTCATACATCTAGGACTTGAGTTATCGTGTCCTGAAGTTTGAAAAGAAATAAATTTTTGATCTCATTGACTAAAAAAGGACATATTTGAGTAATGCCCTGTAAGACAAAAACATTAAAATTATACCCCCTGTAAGTCCGGCAGGTCTTGACCTATAACTTCGTGTCTGGTGTCTGACCTTGGTACAAATATCATCCAATTTAAAAGACAGCGATTTTGAAAGTTCGGTCATTTGACACAAAATTTCCCATACACTATTACAATTCCAATTAATAATCGTAAAACTTCCAAAATTAATTTAACAGATTTATAACAAAACACTATTTTTCAAAACACAACTGTAACATAGTATTTTGATTGTTTAACGAATATTGCATTACATTTATAAGTTCAATCAATACTGCGTACTGACAATCATTTAATATATTGTCGTATATAATCGACTGTTACATATTCTTCTTATTTTGATAAATTTGGAAAATATTTATTCTAAAATATTTCAAGTCGTATTTGCCATTTTCTCAAAATTAATAATCTAAGACAATATGGAATGATAATGTACTTGGGGTGTAAATATTGTTATATGTAGTTGAAGGACCCTATCCCTAAGGTTAAAAATTTTATAGGGTTTGAAATATGTGTTGTAGTTTTTTTTTTAATTTTTTAAGAGTGCTATATTAAATAAGGAATCCCAATTTGTACTTTAAATACTTGAAATACCCATACGTTAATGTACTTAATAAAATACACATACTATTTGCTAAATATATTTAATAGTATTAAAGAAACCCCACAAATCAATTTGTTTTTAATATAAGTATTTACAGAAAAGTGTAATCAGAACATTAATGTCTTAATTGTGAATTACTTCTAAAGTTACTTTGTACGAAATGCTTCGTGGTTTCGCACCACGAAATTCTTTCGTAATATATACGAAATTGTACGAAATATTTTAGTAAAATGCAAAATAATTTTATATAATTTTAGAAAAAAATTTGTTTATTTTACGATTTTTTTAAAGTCAAATATTTTAGATCTTTTAAAATAATTATTGTAAATTTAGAAAAAGATTGCGAATTAAAAAAAAAACAAATTTTTTATGTTTTTTTTTAAACATAAAAAATTTTACAGGAAATTAGGCAGCTAAGTTTCTGTAAATTAAAAATTACGTTTAATTTAACTCCCTTAAAATTACGAAAATATAAAAAAAAATCGTAACAAAATATTTTTTTTGTAAAATCAAAAATAATTCTTGTATATTACTAAATAATCTTGTTACGAAAAAAATCGTTACTTTCGTTAAATATTACATGCCTTAACGAAACTATTTTTGTAAAAGAAAACAAAGTTTCTTAATATATACGAAAAAAGATATTACGACAGGTTTTCATACTTTCGTAAAATTAGAAAAGGGGTTGATTAAACAATATTTCGTATTATACACGAAATTTTCTTATATATTACGAAAAAAGTAGTTACGATTTTTGTTTTCGTAAAGTTAAGCATGGATTATTTTCAGTGTACAAATCCCATGCAAAAAAAATACGATATTTATAACGACTACTCATTAACAAGTAATGTATTAAAAAACTACGTTATCTATATTAGCCATTACCAAAATTTAAAGAGTTTTTGCTGGGTATTAACAATTTTCATCATATTATGCAAGACAAAATCGGTTAAAGAACCCTTTTTGCTTGACCTAGAGTGGACATGTGTTTCAATTCATATTTTTCTGCCTATTTGAATATGACGTATGAAAAACTGTGTAATCCTCTTAGTAATAGGCAAATATGATTTATTTGTCAAACACACAAAAACATTGTTTATGCGGAAAGAAAACCTAAGCAACAAGTAATAAAATATATGTACATATGTATTCCAAATATGATATTCATATGGGAAATTGGGAATAAAATAGGCTTACTAGCTTAAGTATACGTAATACTTTCCATATAAAGGACATCTGAGATAATATTAAAACTCGAATCCTCAAATTTTGTAATTTTTAAAAATTAAATCCACTCTCCTTATGAATTTAATATAAACTTTAGTATTTGTGGAAAACCATTAGAGAAAAATTCTCAAATTTTGAGTATTGAAATCTATTTAGAAAAAATTGGAAATTTGCAATAACCTCCATTACCATGTAAGGGGGTAAATTTACTTACACAATAATTAAGTCATTGGAGGCAAATAAGTAAATTTGTGTCGTTGTAAATCACATAAATAACTTAGCTCACAGGGAATAGGACTAATGAATTAGAATGTATTTGTATAACATTGTTTAGACCATTTTATACTACTTCTATGTAATTCAGACGATATGTAATAGTTATTGAAATGTATGTTGTAAACATTTAGTAATGACTTATTATCTGTAACCACTTATTTATTACCATACCTTTTAATCACCCTGATTTAATAGAAGTCGTGATTTTATTGTGAATTGAACAAATGTGTTATATAAATTATACTTTCTACAACAATATTCATTTTCTCCGTAAAGCTATATATATTTTTGTATATATTTTTCTTTCATACGATTTTCATTCACTAATTTCCCTAATAACTTGTAAGCGATTGTAGTAAGTACTTACCTCCAGTGACATTACCGTAATGTCATAATATCTTAAAGAGCTGTAAGTAAATTTTAACATGGAACCAATTGTAGTAAAATTTCTATCAAATCTTTTCATTAACATATATGTTAAAGCTAGTTATGAGCATTAGGATTGGATTGAATTCAAGAGATTTTTGGTCCATTTTTTAAAAATCAGATCAAACTCAAATTCAACGCTGCTTTTTCTAAATTTTATCGGCCAGTGTTATAAAATGATCCTTATTCGATAGAAGGATTTCAGTTAAAAACTTTTTATGTCCAATTTCATCAGAATTTTGTAAGATATTTGCACAACTAAAGGCTATTGAATATGGTTGTCATACAACGTTGTCAGAAATATTTTCAAAAAATGTCTAACAATCGTGTTAACTTACAATTTTTGCTTTTTCTGACAATGTTGATAGACAAAAATTGTAAGATGACACGGGTTTCTAAACATTTTTCTGACAACATTGTAAGATCTAATAACTGTGAATACATCGCTTAAGGGTTTTATAAAACTTGTCTGTGCAGATCGTTTATATGGCAATATAATTATGGAAAGAACTAAATAAAGACCCTTTTATAATAGGCAAAAATTTAACGACCGTCAGTATGACTTTCGTAGAGGTCGTTCTACGGGAGAGTTACTAGCCTTCCTTTCGAAGAAATGGTTTAATCCCATTCACAATTTTGGCGAGAGTAAAGTGGTGGCTCTGGATATTTCAAAGGCGTTTGATAGAGTGTGGAATGACGCGCTTGTATCAAAGCTTATTGCATTTCGTTTCAGTAATAACTTCTCTCGATTTATTTCGAGCTTTCTCAGAGATTGCACTATACGATTTGTTATAGACGGGATCTCATCAAACGAGTTCAAAATTAATTCAGAGGTACCGCAAGGCTGCGTTCTTTCCCCTACCCTATTTCTTTTGTTGTTCCATCAATATATATATATGGGTGGTGTACATATTAAGGAGCCAGAAACTCTTGATGTTCTGGGCATGGAGCATTCAAGTATCTCGGTTTTTTTGAAACTTCACTCCATCTGATCTTTTTACTATTTACACCAATTATATCCGACCAAAAATGGAATACAACTCTCATGTATGGGCCGGAGCTTCGAGAGCGAAGGTACATATCGGTGATAGTAGGTTATCCAACTTCATTGATTCACTGGAGCACCGTCGCAACGTTGGGTGTATTTCACTGTTCTATCGATACTACAATGGAATGTGTTCCTTTGAAATTAGGGAACAAGAGAAAACGTCACTGTTTGTTATCAAAACTATGCACGTTTTATAAAAAAGAAGAAGACAATTGTAAATGTAATATGAAAATTAATGAAAACTTAAATTTAAAACAAAAAATATATTGTGGAGTCCCCATTAGTTATACTAATCAATAAATTGAACATTTTAATGTTTATTTTTAAGAAATTGTATTAATTTTTTTCAATTTTGCATTTTTTGCTGAAGTTTAAACCACCTCCATTGGGTGATTAAACTAACAAACAAAATTAACTAATTGAGTACTCAAAAAGAACTTTGGATTATACATTTAAAGATTGGCCCTAAATGTTAGGCAATTGTTAATCTCCCACCATTTAATTCACATTTAAAAAACGTCATACTTGTCTAAATATAAATAAAATTAAGCAAAATAACATTTGCAAGTTATTAAGTTAATTAAGTTAATTATTGGCTTTTACCACACTCATCGATGTTAACAGTAAGATCTAAAGTAGAAAATCCAAGAAAAAAAAACATAAAACATAAATAAACGAAATTCAAACAAATTACCGGAAAACAAATAAAATGATAAAATTTAATGAAATCATTAAATATAAATAATGTTTGATCGTTTGTTCGTACACATCTACTCACTCGTTGGCTAGTTCTAATGAGCAAATAAATGAAAAATTGCAATTTTAATAAATCTCAAAAATAAGAAGAAAATTTAAAAAATAACGTGAGACGTCACTGTTTTAAGAATAGAAAATTTCTCAATGAACTTTTACGTTACTTTCCAAAAAAATCAAAAAAAAAAAAAAAAACAATGAAGTAGAATTTAATGTTCTAAATTTGGCACGTGCTAAAAATCTAAAAGAAACAAATAAAGAAAACCACAACAAAATCTGAATGAATCAAGTTAGGGTGCTATATTCGGCTGTGCCGAATCTTAAATACCCTCCAAAAGCAAGCTTCTTCTTATTAAAACTCATTTAACTATCTAATTTTTAGATAACTCGACAAAAGTTTTGTTTCCGTAATTAAGGTACTAACATTTACACATGTGTGCAACTAATTTTGATTAGGTCCAGAAAAATGTATATTAAGTTTCTGTTGTAGACCTCGTATGGATGCCATGAATTGCGTTTAAGTATTTTTCGGATATGGGCCTTATATAGAATTGTGACTAATAATGGAGCGATCCGGAAAAAAAATGGTAGAATGGTTTACATATATACAAAACATATTTGTGTTGAATTTTATCTCGATATCTATATAATTCAATAAAATATATGCTTTTAAGTGAATTTCGGAAGTGGAACTTTTATGAGATCTATGACCAACTATGGCGCTAACCGAAAAAAATTATGTAGGCTGATTTGCGTCGAATTTAATCTAAATAGCTTAATTAATCAATGAAATAAGTGCGTTTAAGTAATTTTCGGAAGTGGAGCTTATATATCAATGCTGGAGCTTATATGGTAATGCCGTTTTAGAAAAAAATTGGTAGAATGATTAATATCCAAGTCGAATTTTACCATTATAAATTTATAATTTAAAGTAATATGTGCGTTTAAGTGATTTTAGGGAGTGGACCTTATATAGGAGCTATGACTAATATTGAACCGATCTGGGAAACATTTGGTAGAATGATTAGTGTCTACATGAAATATATTCAAGTCGAATTTTTCCAAGATATATTTATAATTCAATAAAATATGTTCGTTTAACTGATTTTTGGAAATTAACCTTATATGGGAGCTATGACCAATTATGAACCGATCAAATCTTCTTTGTAGTATGATTTCTTTTTGTATTATATTGACATTTACAAAATGTTGTATTTATATTGATATATTTGAGGAAGTTATTAACGATAAACTAATTTCAGAGGGCTATAGAAAATTTTTAATCAATTGTCATGATTTTCAACATACTTGATCCATGGTATAAAGAAAATGTGACAAAATTCATTGAATTATCTTTTGTAGTTTCTGAGAAAAGAGCTGAAAAATTAAGAAAAAAACGTAATTTTTTCGATGTAGTCCGAAATTTTTACTCATAACTTTTTACGTCGTTAGCCGATCTTGCTGTATTTCAATATCAAACTGCTTAGGATAACAATAAATATTTTCGGTGAATTTGAATTTTGTTTCACACAGAACGATAAGCTTATATATAAGCTATATCACTACTGATGGTGGTGGAGGGTATAAACAAAAAGTATAGTAGAAAAGTTTATTAGCAAATTGCTAATTTTGTATTAAAGTAATTAAGTACCGACGAAATCATTATAAACTCCCACGACACAGTGGGTCATTTTATTTAAGAAAAACAAAAACATTTTTTTTTGAACCTTGTACTTGATGATGAAAATGGAAAACACTTATTTTATTTTCACAAGTACTTGAAATTATTTTTTGTTATGATTAAATTTAATTGTTTTTTGTTTTGGGTGTTTTGCAATATTTCTTCTTTAGAAATAGAACATTTATTTTATGTAGAACATCACGTGAAGTTAAACATCAAAATATGTAATTTTTAACATTATTTTGAGTAATACGGCCTCATTTCTGACCATGACCATTAGGAAATAGCATAAAGAACCTACGAAAGTGAAAAGACTAGGAATTCGAATTTGACCCAATAGATCTAGAGCAAGTGCAAGCTAAATTAATTAATATTTTTAATAAAAATCTCTAATAAAAAATATAAAAAATTGCATTTTACTCCAAATGAATTCGTATCTTCTAAGTTCAAATCAAATTGTTTAAAAAAAATCCATTATTCCTAAACTACTTTCCTACACAGAGCGAAAAAAAACGGTAGAAAATTACCGAAATGTATAGAATCCGCTGTCAAAAATCAAATTATTACATTTGTTAACATTTAGACAACGAATGTGTATATCATTTAAATAACACCTGTTATTATATTTTCAAAATAACAACGTATTGTTGTTATTTCAATTACGCTTTATATTGGAAATTTATCGTTGGGGTTTCAACAAATAATCGCCACTCTTCTGTCAATTTGGTACCAAACGTGTATTATTTAAAAATGTACTTTTTTCTCCAGAGAACGATATCTGTTTCTATGAGAAGAAAGGTGATTGATCTACGATTGCTGACCAAACATTCCCTATATTAAAATGCTCTGTATATATGTATATATATATATATATATATATATATATATATATATATATATATATATATATATGTATGTATGTATACCCAGTGACTAATGTTCTGTTATGATCGCGATTAGGTTTCTGAGATTGGATATTGATAGGTTTATAGCAAAGTTTGTCTGTATCATATCCATTGCAAGCCAGATTTTCCTAGTTTCTAAGCAGGTTAGTTCATGTTTCATCTTCAGTTAGCGATTAATAGCAGTTTCTCTGCAAAAAAAAAAAAACTCTTTTCTTTTCACGTAAGGTATGCCGATGCAGCCAAACTTGTTGAGAAGTTCCGTCTTTAGCTAGAGCGTCAGCACGATTGTTACCTTCTATGTGCCCATGTCACGGAACCCTTGCATGGATAACCGATGAATATTCCACTAGTTCTTTAAAAGCCTTCGGCCATTCTTAGACAACTTTCTACGTGATGTACATATTCTTTAGAAGCTATTAACTTCTTTTCTAATACTTTGTATGTGGATTTCCCTATTCGAGGAACTCCTCAGACTCAGGCGAATAAATACAACATCCTACGCCTGCGCATGTTTTCGACATTCAGTGAATATTTAAATGGCATTATCCATAATATGTAGACTATTTGTATAGTTCGTTCTATCCAATATTGCATTCGACCTTGGGTCAAAAGAAAAGTACGTACCAAATTTCTTCAAATTATCTTAAAAATGGTGTACACACAGACGGACGAAATGACGGGTATAGCTTAATAGACCCAGAAAGTAATTCTAATCCGATTGGTATACTTTAAGGTGGGTGCAGGACTAAACGCATAAAACTCTCCCCCTTACATTGGTGTAGGGAATATATACTAAATTTGCAAACCATAGTTATGAGCCATTGTATAATATATATTTTATTTTTGAAAACTAAGATGTAGTTTCCTACCAACGATTTAAAATCTTAATAAATAAAATTTCAGTATAATATGCAATATTTTCGAAATGGGCTCTCAAAAACCTTTGTTAGAGCATTTCTGGTCCGCAAATCGACATTTAGTTTAGAGTAAGTAAAGGAATTGATGCGAATTGAAAGCCATCTTCATAGGAACATATTAAAGGCTTACAATAGCGTTTAGTAAAAAATACCTTCTAGGAATTAAATATCTGCTAAACAAGAGAAACATTTAAATAAATTTAAATAGATACATAAACACTATTTTGCTAAATATGACGACTTCAACCAAAAATAATTGTTACCGATCTCTTCTAAATAAGAAAATTTCTAGGAAAATAAATAAATAAATATTTTTTCTCTTCAATTCTATTCTTTTAGATGTAAACATCAGACTATATTAAAATTGTTTATAGAATTTTTGCGTAAGAAGTCTGTCTATAAACTGATGACTGCCTAACATTGACGTCACTACTTAATTTTTCGAATTTACTGGGTAAATTATCGATGTAGTCATCATCCTCATACTAGGGGGATTTTTTCGATTTTTAAATCGTTTACCTTATATGTGTTAGTCATATGCATGTTGAATGGGAGGGTGTTATCTATATATATTACATACGTACTTCCTGAAATTAATTTATTTGTTTAAAAATATTAGTTATTTTTTAAACATTCATAAAATGGAAGTTCACTGACTGATAAATGAAGTTCATTTAGAATATGTCATTATATTGTAAGATATTGGTCGTGTTATGAGTCTATGCTCTAGAAATGTCCGTGCAAAACTATTATTCGGAGGAATGTAAAAGTGAAACCATTATGCACATCGAAATTAGATCCAAATATCCTGAGAGTATTCTTAAGAATTACATCCAGGAACTTGAGTTCCTAAACATCGAAAAATTTAACTTTTACCAACAAACATTTTCATTGACCCGATAGGAACCGAGATGTACTTATCGGATTAGATGTAGGTACAACCTCCTATCATCATAACCTAATTTAAGTAGGGCATCTATTTGTTTATAAAATCTTTTAATTTAATTGTGGGTGGATAAATTATTAGTTTTAAGGTGCGATTTATTTCATTTATCAATTAAATCTTTATTAGTTCTCTTAATTGTTTTGTCTATTTCATCAATAATCTTTAATTAAAAGAAAACTATATCAGTGTATAAAAACCCAGCAAAATATTAAGTACAAAAAATAGTATTTATGTAAAAATCGAATATGTAAACTTTTTAAATTAAACTAAATCGTTTCTAGCCTTAATCGCAATAATTTACCAGAAATTTATAGTTCTGTGTAAAATTTAAAAATTAAAACTTTAAAGTTTTAAAGCTTGTTAATGTTTATCGTTAATTACAATAAAATTTGAATAATATATTAGATAAGTTATATCTTTTTCTTTTGAATTTTAAAACATACAACTTAACTAAAAAATAAAAATATAATTTTAGTACTTTTTTGATATTTAGAACATTTTACCTTATTTTTTGTTTCATATATATTGACCGTACTTAATGATGATCTTCCACTACCTCGTCCCTTGCTGCAGAACCTACTACTAATCATGTTGTCTTGTATGAATCTTCTATCTCGGTCCAAAAACATATGATAATATTCTTGCCGGAACAAGTACTATTTGCTATTGTCATAGTTCTAGCTCACGACTCTGCTCGTAGCTGCCAATTGGGTCGTTCTTTTTTGGATTATTGTTGCTCTCAATTAAATTTCATAACCAGGGCAAGGATTTCTATGCAAATGCATGTTTGTAGTCAGTAACTCAAAATAACTTTTAAGGAGTTTTCTTTCCGAATCAAATAATTTGCTACAAAATGGCAAAAATACATATTTTTGCATATTTTGTTATAAATGCATAATTTGCTTTAAGTAGCATTTAATATAATTTTGTATATTTCCAACATTTTTATACCATATTTAGCATATTTTTTAAGTTTTTAAAACAAATTTTTTCTCTGTATTTCACATTTTTAAAACAAATTTGCTATTTACATATTTAGATTTTTTTAAATATGTAAATATCAACAAATTTCAATTTAAAAACAAAATACCAGGTTCTATAAAATACAATTTTACATAGTTTTATTTAATTTTTAAAACCACAATAATGTGGAAGGTATTTTGAGTTTGTGTAGCTAATTGTAACGTCCAAAATATTGGTCCTTAAAGTATCGGTTCAGTATCAATTTCTGAGTCTGTCCATCTGTGTGTCCATTAAAGTGGTATTATAGTACATAAAGCAGTCCTTAAAAATCTGTATATTTGTTGCCAAAAACTTAAGATCTGAATATCTATTAATATGTACCTTCACAAAGAAATATTTGTTGGTGCATATTTTTCACATTTTTATTACATATTTCCCCATTTTATAGTGCATATTATAATCGCATATTTTTAATTGTTTTGTGTCCTGTTCATAACCAATGAATTTTCCTAAAAATTACTTACAATACAAACCACAGAAATCCCTAGCAAGGTCACTCACAAATGTAAAATCTCGATCACTGATTTAAAAGTTTCTCTCTTGTTTTGTGTTACACCTTATATTTTTATCAACCAAATGCTGAATTCGACGTCTCATTTAGGAACTTATTAGTACCGAAACGTTTTTCGACAGTTAAGCAGTTCTAGCAGGTCGTTTTGTATCAAAATAACTATATATTTGTGGCTCTTCTTATATACTCTCGATAGAAACAGATATTGATCTTAAATTACACTACTTGTGGAAAATTGACGAAGTTCACTGTGGCTCAAAAAATTTGACTTTAGTACAGTCTGAATGTGAAACATTCTTCAAATATACTGTTCATGTGTATCTTAATTGTTGTTAAATTGCCTTTTAAAGAATCTTCTAATACTTTAGGTCTTTATCGAAATATTATGGGGCTTTTTTTAGGGGGTCAAATGAGGCCCTATAATTATAAAGTTAATGAGGGTCATCAAGGCTAGTATAGAACTTGTTTTGCAGCTTTTTGTCGAGATACGAGTATATTAAACATACTTATGAACTTAAAGCCCTATTTGGCGGGTTTAGTTGTATGGGGTCTAGGTGAATGGACCGAAGATATCATAAAAGATCATGTGCCAAATTTCATTGACTTATCTCCAAAATTGCGACCTGTAGTTTGATTACAAGCTCTATTCGGAGGTTAATTTGTATGGGGCTAGGTGATATAATAGACCCATGTTAACTATGTAAGCGAGCGTAGAAGTAGTGAAAACAGGTTTTATTGGAATTTTAACTTGTTACTTTTTAACGTACGTTTTTCCTGGTTGCTTAAACCATATGATCAAACAACAGGTCGGAATTTTGAAAATAATTAAATTACATTTAGAAGGCGATCCAAAAATGAATAATAATAATAAGTGTTGGAATCGAATAATAATTTCTCCTATCCCTAAAACTAATATTCTTTTGAAAATGGAACTCATATTCGAATAATCAATTAATTTCTCACTAAACTCAAGAAAGTATCCTTTTTAGCTAAAAGTCAAACTTAACATAAAACCCAACACAAGTTTCCTTTAGAAAATAAAACTTTAATATTTTTTTTCTAATAAAAATCATTAACCTCAAAATCAATACGATAATTTTCGATATTGTCAGTAAAAACAGCTGTGAAAAGCATTTTCATCAGCTAATAAAAAAATATTTTATAAACAAAGAAATTTTTTTCTTAATTCATTAATAAGAAGTTTATTAAGTAAACTAATTTTTTTATACTATAATATTTTTATTGAAATTAAATTTTTGCACATTCAATTTATTAAATACTCTTTGAATCAAAAAATTTTGTTCGTCTAATGACGTAAAAGTATTAAATTGATTGTTTGTATTCGATTAAAATTAATATGGGAAACGAATACATATTTTCGCAAAAAATATGAAGTGTTTATTTGACAAGAAACACCGGTGTTCAATGTTCATAATTTTAAAGTTCGGTGAATATTTTTTTGTGTTTGTTTGAAATTTTTTTTTAATTATTAACCCATAATCTAGCAAAAATTTTATAAAGTTGGCAAATTGATTTCTCAGGCCAGTTGGTTTATTTTGGAATGAGTTCACTTAGTTTTCATAGGAAAACATAATGTTTATTGGTAATTTAACTAATAATCTAAATATTTATTATTATTTTCATTATTTTAGATTTGCAACATCATCAATTTTTTTCATAGAACTAAAATTTCTTATAAATTTTAAAATTCCTAAAATTAAATTCTTACAATAAATTTCCTAATAAAATCATTAAAAATTTCCTTAGATAAATTATATACGATTTCATTATAAATGATTTTGCTGAATTCCCGCTAAATGTTAAAAACTCAATCCCATTCATTCCTATTTTCTAAATAATTTTCATTCATAATTTTGATTGAAAACTCTATAGCATTTATTTATTTAAAATGAAATTTTTTACAAATCATTTTTAATAAACCACTTCTTTTCAAAATCCTTAATTGATAAAAATACAATTTATTTACATTACTTCAACAAACAAATAAATAACAAACATTAAACGTTTTAATCACTATAATAATTAATTGACTAGAATTTTCCCCCTTGAGGTAAATGTGAAAAACAACGAAAAGTTCATTCATTTATTCTAGAAATTAATGTTAATAAATTATGAATTTTAATTCTAGCTATATAAAATTGGAAAAATTAAATTATTATTTTCGATTCGCATTCAACGTCATTCACACCTTTCTGAATTCAGAAATTCACTTCCACCAAAAGTAAAAGTGAAAACAAAATAGAGAAAAAAAAAACTGTAAAACAAATAAACAAAAAAATTATGAAAAATAAAATATAAAAAAACCACTGCATAAACAATTATGTCTGTACTCACATTGAATATTGTTGAGTTTTTTTTTCTTGAAAGAAATAAACAATATATTTTACCAAAATAAATAAATAATATTAACAAAGAAATTAATTTGTTTCAGTGCCAGACAATGAACAAAAATAAACAAACACGAACAGCAAGAAGCATAGTATACTTTAGGGCTGGTTGAGAAATTAGCTAATAATAAAGGTAAGGCCGTGTCATAGCAAATGTTACAACTGTTTATACAAAAATATTTCTCTAAAAAGATAATAGTGTTTATAAGCGCTGTATTACCCTGTATTTTTAGCATAACAACAAATTTACCAGATTATATATACGAAAAGTGATAGATAAATCGCCAATCTGTATAAATATGTATTGGTAACGGCTAAACTGACTTTATTTAAATTTTCACAGTATCTTCCAGTATGTTTGGAAGAAGTTATAAGCTACTTTTTATTAATTTCATGTGGTCGAGAAGCCACACCCATATTAAGAAAGTATTAAATCAGTATATATGAAACTAACAGAACTAAATTCTTCAAACTTCGCTTGATGAACTTTAATATTCATCTGAATATTTTCAAGGGGGACTTGGCACCTCCCATATTAATTAAATACAAAATTTCGTATATCTGGAAAACTGTTATTATTAAAATTTTTTCATAGATTACATTAAAATCTTAATTAAGAAGAGATTTTCTCAAGCTAAACTTTTAAGGTAAGGGTAAATTCAAAATCCTTATATCTTCTAAAAAATATGCCGTCTTCTTGTACATTGCTAAATGAATAAAAATTGTATTTTGGTACTTTTTTATTTTAAATAAATATAAAAATTTAGTTCTTTTTAGATATTCGTACGTTTAAGGGGTGAAAATTGTAATTATTTTTTTCGGTTCCTTTTGCATAAAACATAGTTTTTTATGTATTGATTATACATATTGTTACGTTTTGATATTTGCATTTAAATAAAAGGCAAATTCCGGAAATTTTTTAGCGAATATGAATTGATGAGTAACACTGAAGCGTTAAGTCGATCATTGTAGAGTTGTGTTTCTTCAGAAGATGTGTATGCCAGAAGCATCGTGTTAAACCTAACGTAAACGAATTTCTACAAAAAGGGTAATTTTTGATAATTTTTTAACTGGTTCTTTTTGAATCTATTAATGAAATTATGAACAGGAAACAAGTAGTAAATGAGAACCTACAGCTCTACAATTCTTTTTTTATTATATTTAAACTGGAATCATAAAATCAAACTTTATGATGAACCTATAAACAAGTATGAATATCTTTAAAATAGGTTTTTTGATATTGCAGACAATTATATACTAAAGGCCTGCACAAGACAAATACTAAAAAATTTCGTATGTACATTATTATTGTCTTGTGCATTACTTTATTATATACAATTACAATAATATTTATTTTATTCTATTACGATACTGGGAATAGGGGTATATACATACATATATAGTACATTGTGAGCATTAATTATTTTTTTTACTTAATTCTAGTTATTCGTTTAAGTCCTTACTTATCGTAATATGTGCTGACCCATTTCCGGGTCATTCCGTTTGTAACACATCGAAATATTGGTCATAGACCCACAAAAGTATATATATTTTGGGTCCCCATTTAATTATAAGACGATCTGTCTGTCTGTTGAAAGCCCGTCTGTCTGTCTGTTGAAAGCACAATAGAATCCGAATGGAAAGAGCGCAAATATTTCTTATATGTAAGGTTTGTTTGGTATTGAAAATGGGCAATATCGGTCCACGTTTTCGGATAGCACCCATACAAGTGGCCCTTCGAAAAGCAGCTTTAACATTCATAACTTGTTTAAAAATACGAATATAGCGGTGAAATTCGACATAAGTAAGTTTTTTATGATCCAAAATCATTATGCAAAATTTTACCAACATATAAGTCCCCTTCAGAAAATGGCTCTAACGCTCATTACTTAAAGATGAAATTCGACATATGAAAGTTACATTCGAGTCAAACGAGGTTTGATGGTGGGTATATAAGATTCGGCATAGCCGAATATAACACTCTTACTTGTTTAAGATTATGTTTTTCAACTGAAATCTCTTTATTTAAATTTTAAAATATACTCATAAATTGTTTTATTTGTTGTAGCCAAAATAAGCAGGGGGTACCAATGAAATTTTTCTTTGTGTGATACTTTTTGCGAGGTAATTGTGAACGATGAATTGATTATTATAGCGATATGATAATATAAGAAGTGTCACTGACCTAAATAATTTAATTTGATAAAAATTAATGTGACTAATTATTGTATAGATCGAACATTATTTACGATTTCGTTTTTTACCCTGCACCGAAATAGTGCTATAGGGTTTATACATTTATGCATACTATGTTTGTAACGCGCAAATATATTGGTCCTACCCTTAAAGTATATATCGACTCAGAATCACAACAAATTTTTTCCGAAAATGGTTAAAATAGTTCAATTATTTCACCGATTTGGGCTTTTTAGCTTATAAAAACGACAAATATACTAGTACATCTTCAGAGATTAACACAAATAAGTTTTATATAAGCATAAATTATACTGCCAATATATGTTATTCTCCTTATTTAAAGTATTTTAAATAAATGTCATTTTAACTGACACTTTCCAATATAAATGAGGATTGGCCTATATTTCACCCTATTTATCATATAAAGCCTCTATTAGAAAATTATATTTTCACACATAAACGGTCATGCCATACAACTTTTTCTTACATAATTATACCGTACACCTGTACAGTAGGGAGGATATAATGCATTCGTACTGATGTTTGTAACAACCAAAAATATTGATCCTATAAATCAGAATCATTTTCTATGTAAAGCTTGTATGCAAGCTACAGGTCGCTAATTTCAAGATAATTTGATGAAATTTTGTTTATACTCTTCTTTTAGCCCAAGGACAAACTCCATTGAAAAAAGTTCAAATTGGTAATATGGCTTTTGGGCTCATAATTATGTTATTCTATTATGTTTCATATACGTTTATTTGACACTGCCGATTTTTGTAATGATCGGTTTCATTTGATCCACACAAAATGCTCTTCAGAAAATTACTTGAAGTTCAAAATCACATATAAACACGTTTAAATTCTATATTAATAACTTTGAACTTGGCGTAAATTCCTCTACCACATATAATCCTTCAAAATCACGTTTTGTTTGTCAACACTAAGAGTAAAACCGTTCCGGAAAAAATAATTCAAATAAACTTACATTTTCCAGGTAACATATTTTATTTGCAAATAGATTCACAAATAATAACTAAATAAACATAGTTCTTTCCAATCTTATCATAAAAACTTTATTAATATTACCTTTTTTACTAGCAGTTTAGATTAAATACTTAGCCCCCCAAAATAATAAAAGAAAGCTAAATTTATATGTACATATGGCTAATTTCATATCAAATGAAAAAATGTAATTGGAAACAATAAAGATATTTGTAAGTTTTTGCTATAACCAATAGCTGAAAAGTTACACTCATTAAAATTAAGCTCTGTATTACCAAATTGTCCAACTTTGACTCCCTCTAAGTCCGGCACATCTCGACCGATAATGCTGAATATTTATTTCAGGCCTACTTGGTGCAACTTTCGCCAAATTGCTTTAAGGTGCCGATCTTAAGCCCCCAAACAAAAATAGTGATTGCGGAATAAATTACATATATTTTACTTCTATTGTGATCTTTAGTACCAGATGTTAATTTTGTAATTCAATTCCAGTTTTTCTTTTAATTCATTGCAACTATGTATTATAATTTACTTTAATTGACTTATATAGTGACTCATATTTTACAAAGAATAACAAACACTTAATTATTAACTTTACAATTTAAAATATTATTTATTAATAATTAATTTAATACACATATGAGTATAATAATTATAAACAAATGGCAACAAGGTACATATTACAAAATTGCAAGCTCGATTAATTTATAAGTCGTGTAAAAATATATATATTTTTTTAAGTAAATCGCAAATTTTACAGCAATTTTATGTATAAAATAATATTTTTAAAATTATAAAACTCATTCAGCATTCAGATACTAGGGCAATGACCAGTAATTGTACTGCACTATAATTAGTTTATACTAAAGTTTTTAAAGGTTATATTTTTATAATATCATATCTCCCAAGATATTTGGATCCTACGGAATCCTGTATAATTCGTTATTTTAACCGTGTGACTTTCGTGTAGTTTTTGTATAAAAAACATGAATGAGCCGATTCGTTACGGAGCGTAAAAACTAACTGTGCCTTAAGTAAGTTTACGGGAATCTCTGGCTTATATTTTAAATTTAGCTCAACCTACCTTTCCTTTATATAAAGTACAATATATAATGATTTAACTTTATCACTATCCTTTCCAATGTTTTAGTAGAAATACTATAAAATCGTGTAACTCGGCATTCCAGATTTGAGGATTAATAATGCAGCGTATTGGTTCCTCTATGGTTAGCCCTTATGTGGGAAATGAAAGTCCATCAAAAAAAAAATCTCCTCCATATCCGTCAGTTGTAATGTTTCAGTAGAATGACTCTAGTATCGCGTAACTCGGCTTTTCAGAGTTACGCGATACTCGATTTCTCTATGGTGGAAAATGAGAGTCCATCACGAGTAATAGCCTTCTTCATATTCGTGTCACGGACTTCTGATTCTGTTTGGATAAAATTTATTTGATCTTCGATAAGTCTCAGTAGAAAGAGTTTGAGTTAACTTCATTCGAACTTTTATAGGCTTTGGTTGTATTTTGAAAAATAAAGTAGTTCATTTCTTACTTTGTGGTGCATTTTTAAAATTGTTTATCTAAATTCCCGTTCAAGAAAAGTATGTTTCAAAAGAAGTAGAAAAGTATAGTCAGACATGGAGGAGGGATTTACTTCTACATAAACGATTTGAACGCAGAACTTTATGATGATTTATAGTGTTTATAAATGAAAGTTGACCTTCAAGTAATTTTCTGAAGGGTCAAATAAAGCACGATCATTGTTTTATATAAGTCTAAATGATATGATCATTTAGACTTATATAAAACATTACATCATAAAATATGATTTAGCGATATATTTATTAATTTAGTTAAATTGGTGAAAATGGCTTTCGATGGACCGATCTTAAACTTTAAAACTTTATTTGGTAATGAATAAAAAGTGTTAACGTAATTTCATGATCATTGTATGGGAATAACGGACAATTTTTTTTTTTTTTTTTTTGGGAGGGGAACTTGTATGGGAGCTATTTCCAATTCTGGACCGATGGAAAAAAGTTAGCGTAACATTTCTTTAGTTAATGGTTATATTTGTGGCAAAATTTGTGTAATTAACTAAATTAGGTAATGAGTTATGAGTTTTTAAGTGATTTTTCTGCAGGTTCCTTGTATGGGAGCTATGGCCAATTGTGGAATGATCGGAAAAATTTTACGGTAACATTTATGTAAGCAAAGGTAAATTTTGTATAAATATTTTAATTAGGTGAAGATTTATGAGCGTTTAAGTGATTTTCGGGAGAGGACCATGTATGGGTACTATGGCCAATTTTGAACCGATCGAAAAAATAAGGTATTGTTTCTGTATACAAAGGTTATATACATATGTGGCAAATTTTGTGTACTTATCTAAATTATGTAATGAGTTATGGGCGTTTTTTGGGAGGTACCTTGTTTGGGAGCTATGACCAATTGTGGACCGATCGGAAAAAATTTTACGGTAACATTTATGTAAGTAATGGTAAAATTTGTGGAATTTTTTTTAAATATTTTAATTAGGTAATGAGTTATAGGCGTTTAAGTGATTTGGACCTTGTATGGGAGCCATGACGAATTGTGGACCGATCGAAAGAAAACAAATTTACAGTATTGTTTCTGTAAACAAGGGTAATATTTGTGGTGAATTTATGAGCGTTTAAGTGATTTTTTGGGTGGTACATTGTATGGGAGAAATGGGGAATACGTACATTTGTATGGGTATATTTTGTGAACCGATTTTTCCGATTTCTAGCAATGTTGATCATGGTGTAAGAGTTGTATCTATGACAAAATTCATCAGTAGTTTTTGTAAAAAGTACAAATAAATATGTGAAAAATCGCCAATTTTTCGAGGTTGTCTTAAGTTTTTACTCATAACTCTGAAACAATTTAACCGATCTTGCTTAGGACAATAATGAATATAATGAGTGAATTTTATGGAGTTCCATTGCTTCGTTTTAACGTAAGCGTACTTTATACAGACATACGGACATATCTAGATCGACTGAGAATTTCATAAGGATCAATAATATACATATATACTTTGTTGGGTCTTAGATGAATATTTCAGAATGACAAACTTATATATATACCCTCTATCACCACTGATGGTGGTGAAGGGTAAACAAATTAATTTGTAGAAAACCGTTAAATTTCGAAAAAATCTGGCATTATAGCTACGAATAAGTACATATTTATGTATGACTAATAAGAGAGTATATAAAAACAGAGCGTAAAAAATGTATTTTGTTTATATCGTTGTTTTTCTTTTAATAAACTCTCATATTGATTAAAAATAAACAGAAATTACTTAGCAAAAAAAGTAAAGTAGAAAAGTACTTTTAAGATTTTCAAAAGCAAAACAAAAACAGAAAACAGCTGTTGCTTAAGAATAGAGCTTTGGATGCAACAAATGCTCAATTATTTGTTCATAGTATCTTATCGAGTGATGCAAACCCCATAAATAGAGTACCTACTCGTAGAGTAAAATTTTAAACAGCTCCACACACATTCGCATGAACCACCAACCAAAGAGTTTATTAAACAATGGAGAGTAGTCTGACACAACCAGTTGTTTTGGAAACGCGCAAGTTATAACAACGTTTGGTCTAAACGTATCTCTACTAAAAAGATTTTATTCGATTCGTTTTTTCGACAGTGTGGAATATTTCAAATACAAAAGAAAAACAAACAAAAGTGTGAGTTGTGCGATTGAAAATAAAGCAAAAAAAAAAAAAAAACGTTAAAAATACATGAAATACTTTACATACAAATATTTCGTTTTGGAGACAATTTTCTTTTATTATTGTTGTTGTTGTTGTTGATAATAACAAAAATATACTACATCATTAAACATAATCAGGGGGAAATATACAAAAAAAAAGTAAAAAAAACGACAATCAAAACTCATAAATACTTTAAACAAATAAATAAATACTTTTCATAAAAAAGAAAGTCAATTAAGAAAAAACACCAACAACAAAAAATATAAAGAAAAGAAGTGCGTAAATTTCTATTTATCAACATATTGCGTGTTTTTGTATTTGTTTTATTCATCTGAGCATTTAATAGATACAAATTGAAAAATAAACTTTTAACATATGTTTTAAATACTCATGTGACATTTAAAGAAAATCTAAAAATGAACAAATAAAACTTGACCATAATAAATCGCAATTAAAAAAATTGTTTTAAAAAATATGCAATTTTTACATTTTATTCTATTTCGTTTTTCTTTTTTATGTGATTTCAGATAAGAAAAAAAATTACAGTGAAACAAAATTAGGTACTTAATTATTTATTTAACATTAAATCAAGGCGTCAATTAATTAAAATAAAATATACTACAACAATTAAGAAATCTAAAAACAACTAAAGAAAAATGTCTAATCAACCAGAAATTACCGAAAGCCAAAAACAAATTCTTGCAACTGTAAGTATATCTGTTATTTTAAATTTATACATGTACTGTTATCTTTATTATACTAGAATACACCTAATCCTAAATGTACAAGCGTGTAAGCAAGATAAATACTTTAAAGTCTGATATTTTGAGAAATATTTAGATTAGATGATAATTTGTTAACAAAAATTACAAAAATTATTTTAAAATTAACAAAAAAGTTTGAATCAATAAATATTATGTAAATTTCACCATATTTTTTCTAAAATTGCACTCGTACAATTTCGTATATCTTACGAAAGTATTTCATACGGCTTTTATCGTATACCTACATTAGGCATGGATTATTTTCAGTATATGTATGCATTGGTAAAGTCAGCTTCCGAGAACTCAATGAGAAGGTTAAAAATATTTAAAATTAGTTCATTATTTTATATTATTCATGAATGCTCATGGACCACTTCTAAAAACGGTATTAGTCAAATAAAAACATTTATAAATAGAAATCAAATTCAAATCATATACATAAATATATAAAAATTAATATGCAAATTTTAAATTTTTAAACATTTTCTTAAACTTATTCCAAGAAGTTGTTTCGGAACTAGTATGCATTACATTGAACTAGTGTAGTAAAATGTATAACTAGTGTCAAAAAACTTATTCCTTGAAAACTCTTTAGACAAATTTTAGAACTAATACAATGTTCCTATGATCAGGTTTCAGGCATAATGACGACACCACCAGTTCCAAGGTTGTTGTTTAAGAATATTTGCACTCGTTCTAGAACTAGTTGTTTTTTAGTAGAAGTATTGAAATTTTTGCTGGGTTAGGAATAAAATATATATGAATAGAGAAACTAGTAATAAAAATAATAAGGAAATAACTTTTGATAAAAGAAAGACACGAAAAATTTACCATTAGAACGAAGTATTAAAATGGAAAAGAGGAATTGTACATCCTTACTTGAAGTGATTATTATCACACACCCATTTTAAAACGCAATCAAATCGCAAGATCTGACTAATATTCTCTGCCCATTGTACGTTCCCGATCTACACACAAAGTAGGTCAAATACATAATAGATTTGCTACCGTTTTTTCCTTATCCTTATTCTGCTCCTACGGAATTAATTATATAAAAACCCTATGTGTCTAGCAAACAGAGACTTTTGTGGAACTATAAGATGATGTGATATGTTAGAAAGGCTCCAGCGACCATTGTCCTGTATAAAATGTACATTGGAAATATAGTTCTTGAGAAGTAATCTATATTCATTAACTTTTGTTTTCGCTTTATCCAATTTATCTACAAAAATTATTCCCGTGTCCTCTTACCAAAAAAGTGTATATGTCATGTCTCTCAGTTAAAGATGACTGGCATTCGCGCAATCATCAGATTTAATAACAGTTAGACTGTCAGTATATATACCTAGCAAACACAAAACGAAATACTTCCAAAAGAATAAAATTTATCACTATTTTAAAAGTAGAACTAAGTGAATTTGTTAACCTTCTATGGAAGTTATATTTATTGACTTCCAAAGAAGCGAATCAAGTCAATTTTTATTTAAATTGAATGTATATTTTTTGTACTGAAATTCATTGAATTAAACTAATTTTATTTTGGATTGAATTGATAAATGCGTATTATTGATATATTTATTTTAATATTATTTGATATAAATTGTATTCTATAATATCACTCCCCAATAAATTTCAAAAAAATAACATAAAAATTACTTCTTGAGAATGACTTCAAATGTTGTGATTTTGGAATGAAATAAAATGGACATCTCTGCTATGACAAGCCTGTGTTAAAATCATCATTTCTTCAGGACTTTTTTTAGTACTTCCATGAAGTAAATATTACTTCTTTTTCGCTTCTTTGGAAGTTTTTCTTTTGATGGGTATATACCCAGAAAAAAGTAAGGAAAAAGAAGTAGAATTTTCACCACAAATAACATACTTGAAGTACCTCCAATTTTGGTGACATGCTTATGTTAATATCATTGGTTTTTCACTAAAGTTTTATGTACTTCGAATATGTTATTTGTAGTGACTTTTCTCATCTCTATCCTCACTTTTAACTGGGTTTTCATTTGTAAGGAAATATTTGGTTTATAAAAGCGAAAAATATATAATCGCATTTTTAGATGTGATAAAGAAGTCGTTTGTAAAGTATGACATCAATTATTTTTTGCTGGGTATGTATATTAGAGTCGATGTTGGAATCTTGTTCGACTTATCCCCCTTTCCAGATATTAGATAGCCGAAATTTGAGCTCGATTCAAAAAAAAAAAATAATTAAAAATTGATTTATTGAACTATGGGAATATATTGAACCAAGTGCCAAGTCATTATTGACTATAGCTTCTCTTTACTTGATTAAAACCGTATCATACTTTTTCAAAATTGCATCTAAAAAGTTTGCATAATACAAATTCTATTTTTAAATCGGTTAAATTTATCGTCCAAAGTAGTCTATTACACACAATTATGGGATTTCGAAGACACTTTACTCACGAGTATATCTATTCTTGGCATCGATGGTGGGTTGTTTAATTTCATTTATTTCCAAATAAATCTAGCCTATTGGCCATTATCGGTTACAAATTTCTACTTAAACCATTTAGAGATTCTACTTTTTTTTTGATCATTTACTGTTGTATAGATATATAAATTAATTCAAGGAGAGTTAAGTGTAACATGTTTAAATGTTCTGTATTTTGTTTAGATAAAAAACTTCTTATTGAATTGAATTTAATAAAAGTATAAACATTAAAGCGATATTATTAACAACAAAACCTGCTAAGCTGCTTTTAAATGACCCATTTTATTATATTTGGCCAATAGCCCAACCCGTTTCTCGCCAGATCAAATGACCCATTTTGTTGACATTTTCCATGTCATACAAAAACGTGCGCAATGAAATAAATTGTAAAATTTATAAATTTGCAAATATAAATAAGTATATGAACAATGTAGATACATTCATATGAATATATGTGTGAGTATACTATATATATTAGTATAAGATGACGACTCAAAATAAGCATTTTTTAAATAATACAGTTATTTACTTGTAACTTTTAGAGGCAACAGATATTGCAAGGAATTATAACAAAAAAAAAAATACCATAAAAATTTAAATTAAAACATTTTATTATAAACATTTTTAAATTCTCGATCATTTAAAACTTTCCGATTGAAAAATAATTTGAAATTAAAGAAAATCAATCAAACTATTATGGCTTTAAATAATTTATGAAAATTTATATTTAGGGAATTTAAAAAAAAAGCTTGCAAAAGTTTATATCAATAAATAATTTATCAAAATTTTACGTAATAATTTCAAATTAGCTAAACTAAATCATTAAAATTAAATGTAAAAAAATTCATATAAAATAAAATTTATATTCGAAAAATTTCTTTGGAATCTTTTACGAATTTAATCACATGGTATTATGTGAACTCATGTTTACATGAATATTAATAATATTGAAACCACAATTTGTGTTAATAATTAAATAGTTATTTACCATGAAATTATTTAAATATTTATAATTTAAAGAAATCTAAGCAAATCATTGGTTTTCATGCCAATTTACTAGTAAACAACTTTGGCACTTTTATATATTTTTCTTATAAGAAATCATTATAAGACTTTTACCACCCTTTGCAAAAAAAAATCTGTATATATAATTTCGTTTCAAATCAATCAAATACAAACTAATTAATTCATTTTTTTAAATTAACTTTCACTGACATCTTCCTTTCCTACATAGACAGTTAAAAAACTAAAATACAAAACAAAATATCTTATAAATAATACATGAAAGTGTCTTATACGTCTCTCTATCTAACGTTTATTATATATACTTAAAACTTTATACTTTAATACAATTGAATACGTAATTTAAAATAACAAAATACAACCGCAATGTAAAAAAATGTTTTAAATATATATGCCAAAAAATTAAAAACACAATTAATTATTATACTAGTGGTACGTTCACACTGTTTAAATACATATTTTAAGAAATCATTATTTGATACAACGCGACTTGTGTAAAGGCAACTAAAGTTTAAAAACTTTTATTGTATCATTGAATTTAAAAATTATAGTTAAGAAAACTAAAAAACTGTATTTATAAATCAGGAATTAATCGGAATAACTATAACATATCGTTCTGGTTACATGGAAGCAATTTAATAACGTCTTATTAGTAATGAACATAATCATATTAGTTGCAACTCAATAGACTAAATGATTTTCTAATTTCGTATCAATTGATATATAACGATATATTTCTTAAGATAATGAAGAAAATGTGATACTTTAGCTACCCGTCCCGCAAATTTCAGAAGCTATTTAAAGCTCTAATCAACAGTAATCCACAGCCAAACTGCTGGAATGGCCTCTGTTGATTCTACAATAGCACTAAGAAAATTATTTGGTGGACCGAAATACAGTCTCTAACAATAAGCCAAAAAATCGTTCTTAATTACAGCGTCCTTAATTACAATCACTTACCACGATCGCTTACAAATAACTATTTAAATAAGTACTTCCAAAATAGGAAGTTAAAATGTTGTATGTTAAAAAGTAATTGTAATTGGTTATTGCCCTATTACACATTACAAGTGTGTAATTGTAATGGACCATATTTGTGTTTAATGGTTATTACTTTGTTTAGTCATAACCTCCATGTCTGATCATAAGTCATTATAAGTCTTAATGCAGACAGTAAGAAAGTAAATTGATGTCTAATAACAAGTCATTACTGAGTCTTTTATGGGATAATGTACATCCGACATGATGCCCTACCCCACGGTGGTCTTTTTCATCCACTGAATCCTTCATCGCCCCTGAATCCTTCATCGAAGAACTCAGGTGGTAGTTTTTGTACATGGATTGGGCCGGTCCATGTACGTCACTTTTCTGAAGTAATCGAACTATCTAATCTCTGATCATTGCTGCCCCCTTGCTTAACTTACGAAATATAAAAACATCACTTCCGTTTACAACCACGCAGTTGGGATGGCCTCTGTTGATTCGGCAACAGCACCTAGAGACGTAACCGGTGAACCGAAATACGAATCCATCAAATAAGCCGAGGACTTTGTTCTTACTCACAGGGACAACTGTGGTAACATTGATATGAACAGAGTATACTCTGAACAAGGAAGGAAAATTCAATGGTATCACATTCTTAAGAGAAAAACATACGACAAATTTATTATAGGTGGTGGGTGAGGCCCGCCGTACCCCACATTTTAATACCAACTCATTTCCAACGCTTAGTCCCATAGTCAATCTTCTGTAGGGAATCTGTTGTTTCGACAACAGCACCGAACTTATCCCGAAATATTGACTTTACCTTACATCAGTCTTTTAACCGCAACTTACTCTTCCCACGAATCTGGGTTTAAACCACAGCCACTAGGTGGATCCCGAAGAAGCCTCAACCAACTGACCAGCCAGGACATAGTCCTGCGGGTAACTGGGCACCCGTAGTTCCAGATTATGCGGTGCTCTGGTTTGACCTCTTTTCAATATATGCTGGGACTAAGCCAGGTAGTAGACTGTAACTAATTTTTTAGTCCTGGCCAAACTAGAGGTATTGGAAAACCACTTTTTCCCCCGGGATTGCATTAACACCAAGATGAAGGCTTCACCAAGGTGGCATGCCCCCGGGAGCAGATATCTGTTTCCTCCTATTCCGAAATATTGGCATTTCTGTGCATTAGACTTTTAACCAACATTCTCTTCCTGCGAAATAAATTTCACGCCCACGTAGTGGCTAGATTATGATTTCAAGGAATGGCAAAAGAGTCTAATATTTATAGTTCCGGTAGCACAGATTGCCATAACACTAAGTGAGGGTAAATTACATTTTTTTTCTTGAAGAAAAAAATTTTGGAAGGATTTCTCAGATATGAATTCAAGAAATCTGTTATTTAAATTCAGCAAAATCGGGCCATACATAATAGAGTAACGATACAAATTCTAAGAGAACCCAAGATTTTTTTAATTCAATTCGGACATATACATATTTACATATAGATAGGTCTTATGTATGTATATTAAAAGAAATACAAAATTTAAGATACATTTAATTCTTTGAAAACTCTTTAACTCTTTATAAACATGAATGTATGAAGTACTTGGGAGTAAAAAATTCAGCAACAAAAAAAAACTATTATGAAAACATTTATTGCAATTTTACTTAAAATAAATGCTTAATAATGTTTTATTATTTTTTTTTTTTTGCTGTTTAAGGTACAATGACCTTGTATTATTCTAGATTTACCGCTCGCTTTTTGCTTTGGTTTACCTAGTTTCTTTTATAATTTTTTTAGTACAGGGTTTTTTTAATTTTTAGTTAAATGACATACATTTCTGAATGTTTTGTGTATTTTTTTTCATTATTATTATTATTTCTGAAGCAAAAAATTCTCACATCGAAAGGTTTTATCTAGATTTTTGTTTGTACAATTAAAAACATTCAAGACATTGTGTTTAATTTGATTTTTATTTATTTCAATATCGAGGTCTTTTTAAAGATTTTTAAAACATCAAAATCTAGACAGACAGACAGACTCACTTAACTTGTCTAACCGATTAGTTGTTGTCTATTTATGGTTTTGTATGAATGAACAGTTGTGTTGAAAATAATGTTCTTTTTTATCGTTAATGTTACTATAACGGTTTAGTATGATTTAATGTATTAAGTTTTAAATATACATACATATGTATATTGAGCTTTGGACTTGTTTATTAAATTTATTTTTATTTATTTATGGAAATTTATAAAAATACTGGTTTTCAATTTATTTTTTTAATAATTTAACTGTTAAACTTTTTAAATAATTCAGTTTAAATGTTTGATTCATTATTTATAATAGAAAAATAAAATATTTGTAAAAACAAATAAATATTTGTTAATAATTATTATAAAGTAATAAACTTGCAAATTATGCAGTAATTTTAACAAATGCAAACTTTTTTAAAATTGCATTAAAAATATTATTACTTAGTTAAGGGTAACAAACTGTCGACCATGAGCTACTACCCAGTTAGCATTTTTTGAATTTTTTGATCACATTAGAGTCATTTATTACTCTTCTGCACTATTAAAAGTATCATATATGTATTATTTTTTGATTACTTTCGTTGAGAGCACCCTCTTCGTAACTCTTCTGATAGAGTCTTTTATGAGCCCATCTTTTAATCATATCTTATTTGGTCGTTTTAGAGTAATTTTTAAGTTCTATTTCAAATTACTATTAAATTCATCACATCATAAGTAATACTTTCATCTGGAGTACCCTATTCCCGACTCTTTATAAACCCTTCTTCTAAGCAGTTTTGACTCATTTTTGAATCCTTTTTGAATTATTAATGAGTCCAATTTTTGGTAGTTTTAAATTAATTTTAATATTTTTAATCTTTTCTAACTCATTTTTGGGTTTGCTACAACAAAATATAATAATACAGAAAACGCTTTTTGATCTTCCAATGGAGCGATATATAATTATAAAATAATAATAAATATAATATATAAACAATCGTATTTCGAACATCTGGATGATCGATTAATGATTTTGCACACCGTGTTATTGTATTTCAAGTAAATCACAATCTAATCATTTAATTTTTTCAATTTGCTAGAATTAGTTTAGTGATTAGTAAAAGATATTTAAAAACAAAAATGTATTATAATTATAATAAAAGCATAATAAAGAATTGAAATTTCCTTTACAAATATTACACAAACTCAAACCACCATCTTTCCTGTAAGAATAACTAGCATTTAAACGATAACTGGAGGTAGTGAAAATCTGAGTTTAATATTATAACAAAATGAGAATTATATAATCTCATTTTAAATCAAATAAAATCATTTCGCAACTCCTCTAAAAGAGTACAAGCCCCTTTTCTAATCAGTTTGGAGACATTTTTGATTAGTAGTTACGAATCATTTTTGAGCCATTTTTAAGAGTAAATGTTGTTTGTTTCTTTGCAAACAAAAACAATTTAAGATCTTCCAACTGTTATCATATTTTTAAGACCAGGATGATCAATTTGTGATTGCTAAACATTTTGTTATATTTTTTCAAATTTTCAGTTTTTAATCATATTCTATCATTATTTTCGAATAATTTTTTAAGAGCGCAACTCATTAGTCACTTTTAGGTCATGAAAAGGTGTAAAAAAAACTCATTAATCATCCAACAATCTCCTAAATGCTCGCTGGGTGTACCTCCTTACAGTGTAAATTTCATAGAACATTTTTAAGTAAACTCAGACAAGAACAAATAATGTAACCTGCTATTTGATTGATCTCAACTGTACATAGTCAAATATTTAAACAAATCTGCACGCTTTATATTTGTATAAAAAACATTACACCTGATAAATAATAAACAAAAATAAACTTCCGTAAACTACTAAAAACGAAATTTAATATTATTTTTTTTATTAATTTTACGAATTCGTTTTTGATTTTGGCTCCATTAAAAATTTTTCACATGAGTGATTTATACTTAAAAATAGAAATAACAAACGTGCAATGACTTGTAATATTAAATATATTACTTTAATAATAAGGCTAAAATTAACAATAAAATTATATTTCTAATTATTAATTATATTTCTAAATATTAATATTCATCAACTCAACTTCTTTTTAATTAGTTTTTGGCGTTTTTTCTAAATTACAACGTTTAATTTCCGTTACGTTGTTTCAAGTTCAAAATCCAAGATTCGCCAAAATAGTTGTAATTGAATTTGTAATTAAATTTGCATTCTTAATTAAATTAGTTTAGTATTTAATTGTTGTTGCTAAGTTTTAAAAGACAAAAAAATATTATAACACCTTGAACTTTAAACTAAATCTTGAAATTAAATAATGAAGCTTTTTCTAAGTCTATTTTAATTAACAATGCTTTTTAATAACAATTAAACCGGTTTATGGACAAATAAAATAAGTGAATATATATTTTTTATAATTATATAATAAAATTCTATATTATACAGTTCTTAAATAGAAATAGTTAAATAAAATTAAATTTAGAATAAATATGAGAATATACATAAATGTACGCTGACGGACAGTTATGTAGTTAAACATTCGTGCTTGAATAAATATGTAAAATTGTTTTATTTTGAAACAGGTTTGTTTAAAACAACACCATTTCCGTAAAATTACTTTTTGCGCCATAAATAATGACCTTAGATATATATGTATATACATATTTATTTATTTATTTCAGTTCTAATCTGACAGAGTTGAATGATTTTAATTTAGGCTTTCAGTTTGCAGATACTTCTAAAGTTTTTATAAACCTTGATATTAAAATATATCAATCTACGAAAGCATTGTAAAACAAAATACAACTTGTGATATTAAAAAATATTTTAATGAAAGAGTTTTTGAAAATAATAGAAATCGATTTCAATAATTTAATATAAGAATCATATTAAAAAGGTCCCATTCTACACAGAGAAACAAAATTTTAAAAAAAACACGCAACGTTATCAAATAAAAATAATAATAATAAGTCACAACCATCGTTGTCAAACAAAAAATTGCATTGTCGAAATGACAACGATTTGTTGTCGAAATCTCAAAGGTACATTGCCGAAATAATATAAAATGTAATCAAAATGACAACAGATCCTTTGCCTAAATGTTACCAAACGTGATAAGTTCACGAATTGTATCAATTTCCCTAAGTGTAATAATAACACAGGCCAACAAATGTTCAACCCAGAAAACAATGTGTACTTTTCTAAAGGATTGAGCAGCTCTAAATTGGAATTTCTCAGTGTTTCTCGATTACAGCAAGTCCATAAAAGCGAAAAAACTCGTATTTAAGATGTTGCAACTTTAATATAATGGTTTAATCTCCCAATAATATCTTCCTTTTTCGACCATGAAATTTCAAATATATGGTCCTAATGTCAAATCTAGAAATTTTTAATTACAAAAATATGATATTAGCGGGAAAGATAATGCTTTTTCTTTAGATTTTAAAGCATTTTTTTAATAAAATATATGAATATATAGAACATTTCGAAATTTAAACTTTTAAAAAGATCTGTATAGAGCCGCGTATTAAGCTCAAATTATTAAAATTAGAATTTTCAGAGAAAATTCCCTTAACAACCGCAAATTCATTCTTTGTTATTATACCCTACACTACTTTAGTGGGGAAGGTATATTTGGTTTTTGCTGATGTTTTTAACGAACAATAATCTTGGTCCTATACCCACCTTAAAGTATACCAAGCTATGTCCGTCCGTCCACATAAACCATGTAATCAAACTTCAGGTGGCAATTTTGAAGACAATTCGGTAGACGGTTATTATTTCACCTAGGACCTATACAACTGAACCCGCCAAGTAGGATTTTAAGTTCATAATTATGTTTAATATACTCGTATCTCGACAAAAACTGCAAAACTAAGTTCTACACTAGTCTTGATGACACTGATGAACTTTATAATTATAGGGCCTCATTTGACCCTAGCCTCTACAAAAGGCCCCTATCAAAATTTTACTGAAATATCCACAGTTTTATTAAACAATAAATGGCTTAAGTATACCTGAGGCTAGGTACAATTCAACTTAAATGCTTTATTATGAAAACTAAATCACATATTATTCGTATACAGGTGTAAGGTGACCCCTACTTATGCAGTTAAGGATTAATTTATGCAGTGGATATTTAATTTATTTCTTTTTAAATCACAAGTGACGTAAATGACCATAAATGGTCGAGTAGCTCAAAAAAAAAAACATCAAAGACTTTTCGGTTGAATAAAAGTGAATTTAATATAAAGGAAATCAGATGTAATGAAGTTTTACATAAACTGTTCATAAGAAACGAGAAAGGGACATATCACTGTACTCTCAGCTTAAAAATTAAGTTTTCAGATTCTTTAATACCCATAACTGAAGATATAATAGTATTATTTGCAATGCTGCGTTTTACGATCGTTGAAATTAACCCTATTAACATCACCCCCTTGAGAGATGGTTACCAATTAATGGTTTAGCGATATATTCATGTTATCTATTATTGGCGAGAGAATTTATAAAAACAAGAAATAATGTGGAGGGAAGTACAAAGTCTTAGGGTACTCCCTAACTCCTTAACAACACTCTATCGAACTTGAAGTGATGGTGTGAGTCCATATCGATAGGAAATCTAATTTGTCTCGCGTAGATCCTAAACTATTTGACAAAATGGAAATTATATCTTATGTCATATACATATGTCTGAATTCTCTCTATGGTGATGTTGCCATCTCAACACTGGGTCATGTAACAAAGTAACTTCTGCTGGATTACTGAACCCGTTGAGTATCTCCTACTGCTCGCGAAGTAGAGCGCCATTATAGGTTGGGGAATTTTTAGGTAGTTGACTGTCATTCCGTACATCGTTCCTTATGGTCTGAGGATGTAACTGTTGTAAGTTAATAAACGATCGGGAAAGACTCGTCTCCTCGACAGCAGTGTAGAACTAATTCAGTAAAACTCTTACTTAAGAAAAGTTCTAGCTACAGTTATCATCTCAACGGGATCTCCACAACCGTAAAATAAGGCATTAAGGGCAGATGTTCAGCTTAAGCACTTTATAATAAAAGGAAATAGCTTATCTTAATCTAAATTTAATGTCATTTAATAATACTAAATTTTAAATAATTAGCAGTTGAAATAAATAACGTAATTAAATAATTCAATTAATTAAAAATTAAAATAGTACGGATATGATGAATTATTTTTAATTATATTAAATTAGAAATATTTATAATTTTAAAAGATTTTATAACCTAAACAATAAAATTGTAATGACTTTAAGTTCTTTAATCTTTTATGCAAATGACAAGTCAAGAATTTACATTTCAAATTAGGAATTTTTATAGCTACTAAACACACCCATTAAATATTGTTATTATTAAAACAATTATTGATTCATAATTATTTTAACTTTAGTTATCTCAAACACAAAAACTATTTTGAAAAGGTTCTTTTTATTGTAAAGTCTAGTAATTCAATACAATGCCAATTGCAATGATTGATATTTAATAATGAAACTTGATTTCAACTGTCACTTGCAGTTCTAAATTAAAACATAGATAAGAATAGGTTAGGTTGAAGAGGAGGTTGCTAAAAACATCCTATTATAAAGATTTACACCTAAGCTGATACCCGGACTAAAAATTTTAATATCAAGCGACAATAAGAACTAATTATTTTAAATATCAGTTTTAAATAATTATGCGAGTACATGACGTATTTTGACATTCGTTGTGGCTCTTTTGTGCATAATTTGTTTAATTATTCTAAACATTTTCCTATATGAATACGAATAGTTTTTTTTAATGGGCACCAAATAAATTGCAAATAATTTTTTCAGGGTTAAAATCCATTTTTGGTGTAAAACTAATAATGAGCTCTCTGTAAGTTAATATTTGGATAGCAGATATTTTGATTTTAAAAACTAATCGACTTTAAGTGTACTTGTAATAATTCATAATTTAATTACATTTTTAAGTAAAATACTGTTTTGACTATAAAAATTAACGTAGTCAAATTTTATGACATCATCGGGCTAATATTAATAATACCCATATTCGATTTATGGCCCTGCTTTCTCGCCAAGTAAACATCTATCATCTCAGAAATTTTTCAAAATTGCAACTTTTAAGCTGCTGACATCTGAAAGTCTAATAATATTGGTCAAGCGTCCATGACAGAAAAATTGACTTTTTTTAAGATGTCTTGACAAAAGTTTTACTACTAGATAAACGAACGATTCATTTTCTTCAAATAATGGAACGCTCGTAATCAGAGTTGTGGCATACATTCCCCGTTTCAACCAAATAATATGTTTCAAGCTCAATGAAATCTAAGACCGTATATCATTAACCCTTTCAAGCACAAAACAAAACTGCTGTATGTATGGGGTGTATTTCACTGTTCTATCGATACTAAGTAAAATGGAATGTGTTCCTCTGAAATTAGGAAACTCGTTCCCGATACTCGTATAATTTTACCTAGCACACGACTGTCTTCAATAATACACCCATTTGTGGTTGATTGGCCAGTGCACCGCACAACACATTACAGGGAAAATTCATTCTTCAGCCGCACTGTTCGTGTGTGGAACAAATTTACTGCAGAACTATTCCCGCCACTTTCGATGTGCAATGGTTTAAATCGAATGTCCACAAACACTACTCTATCCTCCCTCCCACAACCTATTTTCCTAGTTCCAGCACAATGCTTTGCATGGGTAGGGGTCATCCCCTGAGTGCTGGTCCAAGAAAAAAAAAAAAACGCTGACCCTTTTTATTGATACGACTTTACCATACACTTTATTTGGACGTATGTCGATCATTTCTGATGAAAAATGGAAAAGGAAAAGTTTTCAAAGGATATCGCAGGATATTATCCTTTTTGGCATGTAGTGTCATTAAATTCTAAAAAAATAACGTATTTTTCTTTGGAAATAACTGTACCTATGAACTCAAAATAATGCTCTTAATCGAGAAAAATGTAAAAAATCTTGGGCACCGGAGTCACGTATTCGTGAATGAGTTAAAGAAAAGGGAGTTAGATGTAGTTAACCTACTGAACGCAAAATCATTTGACGGAACGAGGAAAATATGGGTGAAAGAAACCCATAATCTCTTGGAATATTGAAACGGTGGGTAGAAACACAAAGATTCTGTGATTTGACCCTAACTAGAGCAGGATGATAAATATTTCTAACGATTTTTGAATTCATCGGGTACATAAGAATCAGCTATTTTTAAGCAAAGGACTTCTTAGCCTTATAACACCTATTATTACTTTTTTATCAAATGCTTAACATTTTATTTAAAATTCATTATTTTTATATTTATATTACAGTTTCGTGAGAATGTCAAGGATGTGTTAAATGAAACCCACGATGACTACTTCTTAATGCGTTGGCTTAGAGCTAGAAAATGGAATCCAGAAAATGCAGAGAAAATGTTACGTGCTGTGAGTAAAAATATTGCAAAAACAAATTTCAATAAAACATTTTTTTAATGGATTTTGTAGAGTCTTAAAACGCGTGCCATGTGGAATGTTGACAGTTTAGAGAAATGGGAAGCACCTAAGGCCTTAAAAGAGTATTTACCCTATGGTATGGTGGGTTTTGATAATGAAGGTTCACCCGGTAAGTCCTCTAGAAAGTTTTCTAATTTATTTCAAACTAATTTGTTTTTTTTTCTACACCTAAGTTATTGTATGTCCTTTTTACAATTTGGACATTTATGGCATGTTGCACTGTGTCACCCGTTTTGATTTTCAACGTTATGTGGTCATGCTGCTGGAACGTTTTATGAAGGCCGGTTATGAGCAAAGTAAAATACATGGTCCTAAGGCACGTCAGCTGGTGGTGTATTTTGATGTGGCCGATTTTAATTTAAAACAATATGCCTGGCGTCCAGCTACCGAGTTGATTATATCCATGATTAAACAATATGAACAAAATTATCCAGAAATTTTGAAAATGTGCTACATAGTCAATGGTAAGAGAGAGAGAGAGAGAGAGGGAGGAGGTTTTATTTTATAGAAATCGTGTGAAAATTTTTAATAAAATTATGTTTTCTCTTTTTAGCACCAAAATTGTTTTCTGTTGGTTTCAATTTTATTAAGAAATTTTTAGACGAATACACCATGAGCAAAATCAATATTTATAAATCTGGCAGCGATAAATGGAAGGATGGTTTATTTAGTCATGTTGATCCCAATATTTTCCCCAAATGTTTTGGTGGCAAATTTGTAGAAAATGGCGATGAAAGATGTCCTAACATGGTAATATTCTACTTTGTGGGATCTTAATGATTTTAATTGATTTATAATTATTGGTTTTATTTTTAGATTGTTTGGGCTGGCAAAATTCCCAAAGATTTGTATGTGGAACAGAAAGAGGAATTCGACAGCAATAAAAACTTTATAGAGACCGTAGTTAACAAGGGTAATAAATTGAAGCTGGAATTCGATGTGGGCGAAAAGAAGCCCGGCGAGGAAGATCAAATTTTATCTTGGGAATTCCGCACCATCGATTATGATATTAAATTTGGCATCTATAGTGTGGATAAGATTACGGGAGAAAAACAAAGTGAAGTGCATTTGGGTACTGTTTCCTCTAATGAAATGGATGAAGTAGGCTTCTTTTTCACACGCCCCAATACCAAATGTATGTTGTTAATTATTTAAAACTTTGAACTCATTTTTTTAATAACATTTTACTTTTACAGACACTGTAGTATTTGACAATTCCGGCAGTTATTTGCGCAGCAAAAAGTTGCGCTATTGGGTGTCTTTGATCTCGGAAAATGATGACATTACCGAGTTGCCTTCTCAACAGGGACAAACAGAACTGGTGGCTGCCGACAAATAAACTTTAGTTGTAGAATATTTAAAGTACTGGAAAACTATTTTTTTTCATTTACCTCTTAGGTTGGATAAGCTAGTAAGCCAAAAGCTTTTTTCTTAGATATTTAATTAACAAATTTAATCATGACAACACAAAAAAAGAAGACATTCCAAACGGGTCATAAAGTTTAAGTTATATAACTTAGTTAGGAATTTTGTAAAGGACGTAGAAGAAATGAACAATTTTTGTATATAAAACAATAACCAAACAACTTTGTACTTAGAATTTCTTTTGTAATATTTTTCCGCGTTGTGGGAATTCATGTTTGTTTTTATTTTTAATAATTGTGATACTATTTCAAAGTTTTTTTTTTTTTTTTTGTTTTTTAAATAATTAAGTATATTTTATTAGTTTTGTTCTTAAATTGTTTGTTTTTTATCTTTCTTATTTTTTTCCTCTTGTAAATACAATACTTATAAATTAATGTGATTATATTTAAGTAAATAATTTTTTTTTTGTTTAATAAAATATGATTTTTTCAGTTTTATCTTTTTGCAAATAATTAAAAAAAAAATAATGACAAAGTTATTGCATTTTTTAACTTTGCATAAAGAATTTCTTTGAAATAATGTAAAAGAAAAAAATATAAAACTAGTACAAACGACATCAAATAATTTGAGAAACAAAGAATTTGTTTTGTATTACCAGCCGCCTGTGCTGCATCATCATATATTAAGATTGGCTGCCGAGCGGCGTTTTCGCCTTCATCACTGAGGACCTGGATTTTGTGGCATTTGAGCATAACCTGGACCAACTTGTGGTGGGCCAACAGGTCCACCCATTTGTTGCATCGGTGAATGCATGATGGGATTTGGACTGGAACCAACCATGGGGCCTACGGGAGGTCCAATTGCCTAAAATAAACAAAATAATTGAATTTTTTACAAGGATAATACATTATTTATATCGCGGAAGTTGAGATGGTTTTTCTGTGTTGAAACTTTCAACTAATTCTCAGGTTTGTGTTCTGTTTGTCTAAGTTTCGATTTGTCTTCTCCTGGTCTTTTCTTCACATGTCTTCGTTGTCCTTTCAATCAACATCTTGTTTAGTCATCGAAAGATCTACGTTTAAGGCGACATTTAGCCATAAAAGCTTGAGCCGATAAGGAGCAAATGATTATACTGAATAGAGGCGGACCTTAGTCTACAAATGAATGTTTGGGGATTTTCATTATTTCTATACTAGTCATCTAAGAGTACCCTTTCATCTTTCATATTGCTGGAGTATAACTTGTGCACCTAGATCTTTTAGCATAATGTAATGCATTTGTATATGTTTCGATACTTTTGATATCTTTTTATGGTTTCAAGGACACATTCACAAATTTTCAAATTTGCATCATAATGTCAAAGTAAAGGGTTTCACACATTGTTTGTTATTACACCAATAAGTTTTTGATTGTCAAAAGAACTGTCAGAACATCCAATTATGACGTCACCCTGTATAACCGTTCGGTAGACAAAAGATATTAATGAAACTATACTCGTCATCTGATCTAAGCTATTGATAGTTTAAAGGCGTTTTTTGAAAGTTAGGAATTATTTAATTCATTGCTTTCTACACTTCAAATTTTCCCCAGAATGGTTCTGATTTTTTTACATAATTGCAATTCTTAGACATGGTAATGTAGTATATTATTTTACGAAAAATAAAACTTAAAATTTACCTGATTTGGAGGCGGTACATCATTTGGAAGTTGAAGATTTGTTAATAAATCTCTAACGGCCGGGAACAAAGAACACTGACCATGTTGTACACCATATTCGGAAAAACGCCTTAGTAAAGTACTTGCTGCTACAGCTGCTGGCGATTGTACTTGTTCACGTTTCTCGGCCAATTGTGTTAAATTGGAACTCAGATCGTACACCATAGGCAAAACTAACGATGGACTATCTTTCCATTCTTTGCCGTTATAGGGTATGCGAGTTATTTGTAACTGTAAATAATAAGAAATATTTCATCTATTCAGCATACGGTAAATAATTTAAAATACTTACAAAGAATAAGATTTTCAATCGTACTATTAGTACACCTGGACTGCCAATGGGTATAATGGGTGCAGCCGATGGAGGTACACGCATGCAAAATTGTACTGTCCATTTTAGTTGATCACCTCCCAAGTCCGGTTTCATTTCCAGGCGCATGATTTGTATGAAATCTTTAAGCACTTGAGGTGCACAACTTAGGACTTTGCAAAAACCTTGCAGAGAATTTGGACGATAGGGTGGCGCTGCCACTCGAGTATCAAAGAACTGCTCCAGTACTATTAAATCATCTGGACTAAGTTGAAACGGTTGTTTGCCATCGGGTGTTGGTGGTGGCGGCAATTGGGTAATTTTTAAATGTAATGATTGCATATGCACTTGATTTAAAATCACTTGACATTGTAAATTATCCACCTTGAAGGGTACTACACCTGGCTCATTGGAATTCAACACAGTTAGAGTTTCATCATTTTGTACATGACGCTGTAATTGACGTCTTATGTAGACACAGCCAAGAAAACGTTCAAGTGGACTTATATCTGGTGTAACCCCTATATCCTTGTTTGGATGTGGGCTGGGACGACACAGCAGATCGAGTTTTTCATGTGTCAATATTGTAGGTACAGCTCCGGCCCAAGATCTATTAGCTTGAGGCATGCGGTTCATACCTTGTGCATTGACATTACTGTTAGAGGGGGCATTCGATGCCGTATTACCAGATTGGCTAGACTTATGATCAGGACTTTGTCCTGGTCGTGGTGAAGGCCTAGGCATACTGGGTGACCCAGGCCAATTGGAATTGGCCGGAGACATGGCAGCAAACGGTGAATCTTGATGTCCTTGCATGTACAATGTATTCGGTCCAGGACTGTGTACCATGTGAGGACTAGGTTGGGGATTTAAGGGTGAAGAAGGCATAAGACCACCAGGTGATGGATGTGGCATATGTGGTCCCGGCGGTGATGTCAGGTTATAGTTGGGATGATTTTGTGAATTTCCTCCACTAGTAGAGGAACCGCCACCCGCCGATGGATGCGGACTGGCTGGTGTATGAGGATTAGAGCTAAGAGGTGGCGTATGAGGCGCTGGGAATCTTAAACCACTGTCACGTGGAGATTGCGGTCCTCTCATGCCAGCACTTAGAAATGGTGATGAACCGCCTGTGCCCGAACCTGTTACACTGCCTGGACCACCAAAATTATCTTCCATGCCCAATGGTGAAGGAGGATTATCATCATCACTTTGAGAACGTCCTCGATAAACAGCATTTTCGTCGACATATTTCGAAAGGAAGCCCTAAATTAAAACAAATTATTATTTAAACTGATTTGTTAGATTAATATAAAACTCACCTTTAAACCTTGTATGGGGGTAAAATCTTCAATAAGATTTCGATCAAAACGACTATAAGCCCCATCACGTATTGACACTAAACGACCAGCTCGAAAACGTATTTCTAAACAAAACATGGCTTGATAAGCCAAACGTATCAAGCAGGGAGATTGTGGTAAAATACAAAATGATAAAACCGGTACTTGTGGACGCTAAACAAAAACAATCGTGTAATTATAAATATAAATATATTTGAATTTATTTTCCAATAAACTCACCGGTATTCCCAAATGTGGTATGATGGGCAACTTGGCTATAGAGGATAAAGGATAATAGGTCTCATGTAAAATGTAAACCATTTGGGACAAACTGTGTTGACTATTCAGATGTGTGGCCAACTGATCTTTCATCATTGAGTGAGCATTAACAGCTGTTATGCCGCCCATAAAGATTAAGCGAAAACCTCGTGATTGAGCTGACCAATAAATATTACAAATTACTTCCTTTTTCGGACCATAACCCAACAATAAATTAATATAGTTGTAAGAATTTATGGTAATCGTATCCGAAATATTCAAACGTTCTGGAAAATAAGACAAAAGTTATATAAAAAACTTCAAATTTAGAAAAATAACTTACTGTTTTTCATATGTTCTGAGAAATTAAAAACCAATGTGTAGAGATAAACAATTTTCGACCAGTCTTTCAATAAATCTTCCACTGTCTTGGAAAAATCATGATTAATTTGATCATAGGTGAGATAAACTGTTCTGCGATTGCCCTGTTCCTTGGGATGAGTGCTCTGTAAAGGTGTGCTAAAGAAAACAAACTCTACAACCCAAACACGTATCTGATTGTTTTTATTCATTTGCGAGCGTATTGATATGGATAACAGACGCTTGGTCAGATCTTTCCAAATATGTGGTTCAATAACGGGCATATTTAATACATGCGACTGAGGCTAAGAGAGATAGAAGTTAACCACAATAAGTCTATAAACAACAAAACTATAATTTACCTTTTGTTCTTCTCCATGGGTTTGACCGGGCATGGGTAGTGTTAGAATTTTTAATACTAGAGAAGTAGCATTTGATTCAACTTGCAGTCCACTGTGTGGTATGTTGTATTTCGTTAGTGCTTGTGCTAAATTCAAGAATGGTATCTTTTCATCACACATGGCAACAACGTGAGCCAGTTCTGGTATAAAATATGCTGGATAAATCGTTTTGGCCTGTTTAGCAGAAGGCGCACCATGCTCATTGCCCAATTTCCTTTTGTGTGGTGGAGTATCTGAAATAGATTCATATTAAAATTTTAGGAAAGAAAATAGTTAATCTGATTAATTGTAAAATTTTGACCTTTTCACACAAATCAAATATCGAAAACTAAAATTTGCTTTTTAATAAGAGCTGTGATAGAACTTTTGCGCGCTGCTAGATAAGCTTTTGTTACAAGTTTTTTAGATCTTATTATTCCCGATGGTCTCTATGTCTGTTGTTAACTAATAAGTTGCTTAATGTCTTTGGCGAAACATTCCACATATAACGCCTTTTGAGGATTTAAAATGTGTATATGATTCACATTATTTATCCAGATTAAATTTCAAAAAAAATAGAAGTAACGTCCACATTTTTTACTGGCGCCTTTAAAAAATTAATAGGGAGATTGAATCGAATAATATATCGTTTGGGAACACGAAAATTTGTTCAAAATTCCTCAAGCAGTTGGTTTTATTGGTTTATTTTTATCAATACCGGACCAAACAGCTTATAAGGCAATTTAGGTGACTAAAGCAATGTAACGTCAATAGAAGATGAAACTTTCTTAAAGTTGCGCTGGCGACAGATAAAATCCACTCAGTGGCATATACGCGCTATATGAAATGGGATGAGTTTTTCTTAGATCGTGCTCAATCTAAGTCTCTCTCTGACATGTACACCAAGACTGCCAAAGTGACACATCAAATTACTTAATTATTTTCATTATAATATTATACAAAAATTCATTAATCCTAAACCAAATTTAATATTTAATAAAGAAACTAAAATATTGTTTCACAAATAAACTTACCATCAACATCAGTTCCTGGACCATGTGTGGCCACAAATGTATCAAATTCGATAAGTTTTAAAAGTTTAGTATAAACTTTGGGTACTTCAGCATTGGGTGTACTACCAGGCTGTAAATTAGGTGGAGGAGCCTGTACTGGTACCAATTGTTGCGAAGATTCTTCAGGTAAGGGATCATTTTCATTGGTCTGATAGGCTACAAAACCCAAATGGAATGTATACTCCATTTCATTGGGCATATTGGATTTTTCTTTTAATTGAACCACCTAAAAGACATTATTATTATTTAAACATAATTCTATAGAAATAAAAAATATTAAATATACGTACCAATATCACACTAGGATGACGATGTAGTTTAACAAATATTTTATGTCTTCCTGACTGTAATAGAGGATTATCTGGCACCGTCAAGAAGGGTAAACTTTCTGTAGCAGTTGCTGGTAAATGTTGCAAAGTTTTCTCACAACGACGATGTGTTATCCAGTATCTTAATTCAGACATAATTTGTGGCAATTTAGTGCGATCATTGTTTAGAGCAGTTTGCATTTCTGGTATAATAGGACAGTCCAAGTGTTTGGGAACATGACAGCGCAGCATTCCTGTATGAGTATCAATGGTTATGTGAATTTGTTCAGCCCTTAAGCAAGGAGTTAAAACTGGTACTGTTAAAATAGCAGGAGTGCCTTCCAATTTAACTATGGAAATAAAACAAATTCTAGTTAATTCTTTTAAAAATCATAAATGGATATCCAGAAATTTACACTCACAATCAACATCTTTGAGAAAAGCTTGAAATTCCAATTTCAAATCTGACAATCTAGAGACAGATCTTATGTAAACCGTATGCACTATTAATCTTTCCATTGACAAGTGATCCGAACGTACAGCACGATCAGCTACTTCGGCAGATTCTTTAGCGCCCAATGAAGGCACATGTATAACGGCTAAAGGACGACCAATTTCATTGGGATCTGATTGTACGGTTAGACGATAACCCAACTCTGATTTTGGATCCTTACTGGTTAATTCACGCCAATAGGATACACTAACTTTAACACCTGGTATATATTCTTCCACTTGTATATTGTCATCTAAACGTTCATAACTAAGGCGTAAAGTTTGTGTATATAAAACCTCAAGTTGCAAAGATTGACAAAAATAGTGTAGGCAGTTATAGACTTCACTTAAGGCATTAGGATTTTCTACTAAACGAGCCTGAATCAGTTGATGAATGTAATTAACTTGTAGAGGATGTACCAAGGCTTTGCCATCTGAAAGTAATAGAATACTTAATCAACAATTCTATATATTTTTTTAATTATATACCTCCTGTCTCTTTATCCTCTACCAATATATCAATATCCAATAAACGCCAGGGAACATTGGGACTATCTCCCATGACGGTCAAAGAAACATTAAATTCATGCTTGATTTCAAACGTTACACGACCATTACGAATCTGCAAAAAATAATAAAGTTATTTATCGATATCACTTCAGCTTAAAACGAAATAAAATCATACTTTAAACTCCCTCATTTGTGGCATTAGTTTGCCCGTGACCAAACGATGTTGTATAACTTGATTTAATCTTAATAAAGTTTGTTTTTTCTCTTGTGGTGTTATAGGATCTGGTGGAACAATGCGTTCTCTTATGCAAGTGGGCAAACGATTGTAAGTTCCAGTCGTTAACACTTCTACAGCAGCTGGTATATGAAAATTGGGCAAACGGGCACGCACCAAAGTTTCACGGGACATGCGGGCCAACATATCGGCTGTTTCCACAAACAGCATATTTTGTTTATCCAAAAAACTCATTATATTCTACAAATTTAGTAAATATTATTAATATCTGGTATTCTAAAGTTGTTGTGTCTACTTACTGCTGATTTATCCACCTTAGACACTGAATTAGCCCACTTAACCAAAGCAATTAAACGTATAAACAATTGCCTCGTTCTAGCCGAGAAATTGTAAATCTCAATTTTACGCTCCATATCAGACTTACGGGGCAGTCTGAAAAAATTTCACAAATAAGTTAAATAAAATTTCATCCTAGAGATTTATTTCTAAACTTACAATTCTGCCAAGACTGATAGGTCATGATAAGTTCTCTGTATGATGAAATCTATGAGGACCGCCAAAGAAATTGTATTCATGCGAGGGCTTCCTTCCTGACCTTGTGGCAAATAGCCGGCCAGCCCCTGTTCAAGTGGCTGTGGTGCGGGTGCCATACTGTGTAATTTTCACAGCTTTCACTTTATTTCAGAGGCTTTTTAAAAAATAACGATATTAACACTTTTTTCTTAATGTTTTACGTACATTTATGAAATATTTTTGCGTTTAAAACTCAAAAATTAAATAAAATTCTTCACAAATTTGCAAACTCTTCAACAAAAGAAGACAACTTCAAAGAACTGCGTCGACAAATATTTCCAACGGCGGTTAATACACAAAATATCAGCGGCGGCTTAAAGACGTCTGTAGCCTGTAAAGATTGCAGTCAGTGTACACTTAATAAGGTAGCCTCGTCGCTACAACAAATACAACAATACAAAAACAACAGGCGATTTGTTTTGTAGAATAATCCCATCTGTCAAAAAAAACTGTGTGTGTAGAATGAAAAAGCAACAAATAAACACAATAAAAATATGAGTTTTTAGCAATTATTTAAATTTTTAACTATTAATATTAATATATTATATTAATTAAACGTGGAATGTCTGAAAATCATAACTATATCTATTGGGAAGACCAATTTTCCGAATTAAACGTGTTTTTTGTGAAAAGTGATTGGTCGTGTTAAAAATAGTTGAAACTGATTTGGAACGTATGCCGGAGCTAAAGATTTTCTTTTTTTATCAAGAGAGAAGGATAACAAAGACATTTAATCACGATTGACCTAGAA
>NC_060953.1:33365803-33380753 GCF_022045245.1 Lucilia cuprina
TTCAGTAATTTATTCCTTTAACACCAACTCTTCCCTGTTTGCCAGGATTATAACTGGTGATGTTAAATGTATCATCGGACATTCCTTGAAATTAATTCAACAGGGCCCAAACCAGACAGCCTTATAATATGATACCACGGAGCTAAGTTTCCATATTTTTCTTGTCCCGGTTTTTGAAGTGTTCCATTAGGTATGTACGTGATGGCTGCGGTTTAAACCCGGGAAGAGAATATTGGTTAAAAGACTGGTGTACGGTAAAGTCTATAATTCGGGATAAGTTCGGTGCTATAGCTGAGATAACAACGTTGGAAATGAGTTGGTGTCAAATGTATATCATACGGGATGGATGTAGGGTTATACGGACCTTACTCATATGTTAGTCTCAATGAGTGTGTCGGTGTGCAGAGTTGAATGTTGATGTATGTAAAGTATCTTATAAATGTGATACCAATGAATTTGCCTTCCATGTCAGGGTATATTTAGGGTTTACTCTGTCCATGCCAGATCTACGTCTGTAGATGCTATTGCTGAATCACACATTCGTTGTTGAATACTGAAGTGATGTTTTTGCATCTCTGTAGTTATGCAATGGTCAGAGATTAGGTAGCTCGAATACATTATCAAAGTTTAAGGAGCACAAAATGGTGGTGGTGAGTCGACTCAAAAGCTTACCCAGTGGTCATATAAGGCCAACACGACAGGTGTTCATGTTAAGCATATTCACTTATGTATCTGTTATTTTTTCGGCAGCAGCACCGAACTTTTTCCGAATATATATAGAACCCGAAATGAAGGGACCACCGCAATAACCGGGACAAGACAAAAAATTAAAATCCAGACGAATACGGAAACATACATACATAATTTTTATATTTTATACAAAACTAAAAATATTTAATTTATTTACATACATTTAATTTGACAAATGACTGTGGGGAAATCTAACAGGTGGTATGTTGAATACACAGCACCCATATGTGTGAAGAGCCTACTTTATGTTTTCAAAAAAAATTTGACAGGTTTCCTCTCTATGTTTCTCTATGCATACTACTTTCAAAATTGACAGTTTATATATACAAAATAACATTTTACTTATTAGAAAATCCATAATTTAACATTGATGTTTATTACCATAGAAAAGGTATACATAGAACTGAAACTGAGTATGACATAACCTAAGTCTGCTGTCAAAAACCTAAGTCGTGAGAATGTATTAGTTGAAAAATATTTAACCCAACTAACACAAACTCTTTCGTTTAAAAAGTTTTTATATTTTTGTTTGATATTATATTTCGATATTTTATGAAATAATGTTTTGAATTAGCCATTTTTATTCAATATCAGTTGACCAATGTAAGAAAGATCTTCATTAAAAATTATTCTTAATTTTAAATAAACTCTTTGTGTTTGCTGGGTTGAGTCAATATTGACACTTGAAAATTATATTAAAAAAATAAAAACGATTGAAAAATTTGTTTTTTTTCTGAAAATGTTTTTAATAATTTTATGGGAAAACTTAACTTTTAGCAGTGTTTATTGCAGCAGCAGGGGCTATTTTGCCAAAGGAATTGTGCTAATGCTAAAATTAACGCTTGATATGAATGATTATTGTTAATTTCAAAGCAGACCAAATGCAGTCTAAATACACCCACCCTACACCACACCAATAAGAACGGTATTTTGTTTATGTCTTAAAGTTTGTAACACCTGCGTCGATGTAATGATGTAATCCGCCCATAAATTAGCCTATTGAACTTTTTTGTAAGCGGTACATGCTAACAAGAATAGGGTATTTATAGAATTCGACTCAACAAATTTTATATATACGAAATTTTGACTATATATTGTTATAATGAGTAGTACATTCATTAATTAAGCAAACATCAATCTCTTGAATATAACTTCTACATTAAAAAATACTAAATAACTTATTGCTACTTACTCGCAAAGTGGTAGGGTATGATGTATTCGGATACATTTTGTACTTTCATATTTTTGTTATTTTATGTAAACAAAAATAAAAATACTCATACAATTGTATTAAATTCACACAGAACCTGTACATGTGAGAGAGTAATATTTCTTACTCTCAGTAACACTTCTATTTATTTTTCTATGTTTATTACTTTGTAAAATGATGAAAATAAATAATAAAATAAAAACTTAATTCATACGTAAATAAAACCAAAATTCCAATAAAAATGCGTTATTCGTACTATCGAACAGAAAAATTGTGTCTTTATTCGTACTATAGAGTAGACAATGCAACAATTATGCCATTCGTATTATTGGATATTCGTAATAAAGAGGGTACGTACTATTGGACGTCCACTGTATTTCTAATAAGTTCTTTAGTATCAGTTATAGTTGAACTAGTGTTCAATGGAACTTATGAATTCTAGAACTCATTGAAAATCTTAAAAACAGTAATTTCTTTATATAGAAAAGCATTTCACATAAACAGGAATAACTTCTAATATTACAGAAAAAACTAAACATAGAATTGAAGTGAAAGAAGTGAAAATAATATTTTTGTTTATATAGTTATTTTTAAACATTAAAAAATCTATGCGTGCAGGAAACTGTGGACAATTAGTATTAACTCTGTGCTGTAGTCCTTTAAACTTTGAAATCCTTTTATAAGGACATAAAAATCGGAGTACGCAATTCTATAAGTGGAATCTATTTTCACATGCTTATCAACTTTTCCATGTGTGAGTGCTTTTTTTAAAATTGTTACAGGGTGTAATATGAAGAAAATTATTGTAAAAAGCAATAGTAACATCCAGTTTCCTTTTATTTGAATAACCGAATAATTTTTAATTATCCGATTATTAACCGGCTAACGGAAAACCTCAAATATTTTTTTTTCGAATAAACCGAATAAGACAAAAACCCGAATAATTGAATACCCTAGCAGGAATGGAAAGAATTAAAAATCAAATGATATTTCTTTCGTATTTTAGTAAAAACAATAATAGTCGAAGTTTTATATTTTATGCTTTTGCACTATACAGTAACAAAATATAATGGAAACAGATGTTTCCCTGATCTAATGGGACAAGCTTATTTTTTTCACCTTTCCAAAAAGTGAAGAAGGCCCTATTACTGTCAGTTAAAGTTAAAATGTTAATAAAACCTCTTTTCACTACTTCTTCATTAGCATTTTAACTCAGTATTTTAACATTTAACACTTACAATTAGGGAGTTAAAAAAGTATATTGTGCTTACAAAGAAGTTGTTTAGTAAGTTGTTTTGTTTTCAGTAATAAAAAGGAGCCAGTGAGAATACGAACCAGGGACTTCGGTTTATTAGTTAAATGTTCTTCTCACAGCACCTCAGATACAAAGTTAATGTCGTTTTCTTTTTTTATAAAACACAATTCTTAACACGCAATTAAATAAAATGTGCAAAGTAAGGGGTTATAGAAGTACAACCCATTACCAAGTTTTTGCTAGGTATTGTGTTTATACTATCCCATTTTGAAAGATTATTACTTTTTAGACAGACAGAGGCGTTACCAGCAAAAAACGTTTTCCCACTTTTTCGTACAACAGCTGCAGAAAAGCTGATTTTAGACTTTTGTAATTGTCAATAGATAGGTATAGACTTTTAAATTGTCATTTTAAAAGCTGTCAAAATTCCTACTGACCTTAATTACATTCAGCTTAAAGCCAATACACTCTAATCTTTAGACACGTAATGACTAATTTATGCTCACACCTTTAGAATTTTGAAATTGTCGATCTGTAAAAAAGGAATTTAAAGGAATCTGTCTTAAAGTTTTGATGTATACTTTTACAGACATAAACTGACAATCGATCTGTACGCATCAGAAGGAAGAATAATAATATAATAACCGGTCACTGCACAATTAGAATTATGGGCATATTTTAGGAAAATCTGAGACTAAAAAAGCTAGAAAAAATTCCATGATGATCTGGCTTCTTGGTTTTATCAGGGCTACTCGGGTGATGCACCATATATAATTTTCTCTATGATCATTTACACTCTCATTTATGTATGTTGAGGGGTTATCAACTTTTCACATCTATCTCCATAATATTTTTTGTTATTTCTTTAATCACAATGGACCATTTGGGTCTCCAAGTCGAAGTATATCTTGAATGTTTAGATACAAACTATATACACTACATTAAATTTGTGTGTAATAAACCCTAGTATTTTTATAAATAAATAAAAAAACATAATTGTTTATATTAAAGGTGATAAAACAAATTTATTTTTATATATTCAAGTATCTTTACAAATATTTTACAGTGATCATTTCTAGGAATCGCCTAAAAGGAAGCAAACATATTACACACTGAAGGGGATCTATTTTTAAATTAAAATCTACATGAAAACAACATTAAACATGCAACTACAACCGACGCAAATATCAATCAACCAAATCAACAAAATGCATCCTCCGTCGTAGTTGCAGCAACAGAATGTATGTATGTAGCAGCAAAACACACACTCTTGGGTCGCCTCTAACCCCATGCTAATAAAAATAAATAGTCTAAACTAAAACACATACAATGAAACTTTATTGCGTCTACGCACCAACACATGCACATTGGCGGTATATATGTATATGTGCATTGAAAATAGAATAGAGTTCAAACTTCAAATTTATTTACAGAAACATCAATAGTAGAGCTTAGTTATAATGAACATTTTTTCCGGCTAAGATTATCTGCTTACTTTTAAAGATGAAGTTGTGTAGAACACAGGTTTACATAATTTTTAAAATATCTAAATCGGAACTATATTTTGTATCTTTATAGATAGGACATTCTGACGATATAGCAATTTTTATACCCTACACCACTAAACTGGGGAGGGTATTGTGCTGATGTTTGTAACACCCAAAAATATTGGTCCAAGCTTTAGCACACGCTACAGTTCGCAATTTTCAAGATAATTTGATAAAATTTGACACATACTACTTTTTCGCCTATCTCTCATACACTACCAAAATTTATAAGTATAGGTCCATATTTACCCCTACTTCCCCAAGAACCCTTTTGTAGAAAATCTCTTGTTTTTTGTCAAGAATAAATGAAAATATTCCGAAATTAAGGTAAAAAACAATTAAATGCTTTATTATTAAAAAAATAATCCACATTTTCTAAATACTGACTGGTGTAGTGCCATATAGTCGGTCATGTCCGACTACACATTCATACTTATACAATGATGATGTTTTCGCGCTGTTATAATGTCTTGAGCATGAGAAAAAAAAAACTGCGGATCAAAAAAGTATTCTCTGTACTCTGGATTAAAAATTTGTGGCCCTATGTAATCGACCAGATTTTTTCAATTTGTATGTCTGTAAAAAGAACAAAAGGCAATTATTTGAAAATAAATGCAACAATGGTTACAGCTCGTTATAATCAAACTTCACTGTTATATATATATATATGTTTCTATATTTATAGGCAAGAGTCAAGTGCGACTAATACAAGAGCAACAATTTGTTTTTCTTACATTAAAGTAATATTTATTTTAAATATCTATCTAATTTTTCTTTGTAAAATATTTACAATTATAGATGAGTAAAGAAGGTTGTGGTGTAAAGTTCTATTTCAAAGACGATGCGTCACGGGATATCATTATGTATGTATCTTATTCTGTCAAGATTTATAGAGTTTGTCTATTTCGTGAATCATAGAGATTATAGTTGCAATTATTTTTTTTTTTTTTTTGTACATTTTAATAGGAATTTTTTCTAAAACATGTCTAATAGAATCATTGTCGAATTGAATCTCGCAGATATCTGGTGTCTTTTGAAAACAGATTTTAACATACATACGGACAGAACGACGGATATGGTGAAATTTATTTTGAATTTAGAATATACATATATATTAAAAGTTAGCTTGGTAGGAGGATGTATACTACATCAAATCTGAAGTAATACTCCTTGGCCACTATCAAGTCTATTGAGCGCTCCTTTTCATGAAAAGGAAAAAAATTGTTCGCTGAATTATTACTTTTCAATATTAGAAACTCAGGAAACTGAGAAGTAATTCCTTAGAACTTTTCAATCAGTGTTATAAAGAAATGTTTTGTCTGGAATAATATCACATCCAAGCTACTTGAACGAATGTCAGACAGTGGCAAAAAAGTGCTTCAAAGTTTCACCATCTCCTCCACAAGCTCTACATTCCTCTTAATTTATACGTACCTCCCTCCCTTCCCTTTAAATCTATTAATTCGCCCTTTCGTTGCCGACTTCTCCCGAGTGGCCTGGCACACATATAAACCTTACATCTGGGAAATATTCAGTTAAAGCTTTCCTTCAATCTAATAGGTCTTAGATTTAATTTTATCACCATTTACACATTTCGTTATTGCTGGGACTTCTTCCTGAAGCTTGTGTTATGATTTAGTAAACGGTAATATATTTCTGTTTCTAGGGGCTTCACAAGTTCACTTTGTCCCCCAAATTTAAAGCCATCCACTTGTATGCGCCGCATCATATCTTGGGGACAATTTGTGGAATATCTAACAACGTTTCTAGAGCCTTGGTTGAAATACGCTGAACTTCCTGTAGTAGCTGGTTATTAAACTTTTTGTCCAAAGACTCTTTTATATGAAAATAAATCCCCATAAAAAGACTTTTTAAGAAAATCAGTTTTTCATGTTCGACTATATTTTCTTTATTGTTTTTATTAATGTGTAAAAGATGTTAATTGTTAAGGAAATTGTTTTTCCGTATACGTAGCAGTTCTAAACAAATTAATACATATGAACAAAATTTGTTTCATTTCAAAGTGCAACATCAATAGAAAGAAAAGTTGCAGCATCCCTACTTCACCGTTTCCTGTTCTCTCGTTTATCATTAAAATAATTAGAAACACACATATGAGGAACAAGAAAAGATCCATTTTGTTGTTTCCTCAAAAAATGACACGTGCCACTTGAAAAATTATATTTTCGATTTTGTATTCGTAGAAATTGATATTGATGAATGACCATCAAAAAATGCAGTTGGAGTGATTGAATCAAATGTTGAATGATTCTATGTCTCCCATTAGTAAGGTCTAAGAATGACGTATATATGTACATCAAGAGTATCTGGGTTGGTTCTTCATTTCGATAACAGTAATAATTCCCAAAATAGTATTAATATGTATAACAACCAATATTTTGTGAAGGAAAATAGTTGATAATATTTCAAACAAGAGTATATTTTGAAATAAATAATTAGATATTTATAGAGCCAATACTTTCAGATATAGATAGATATGAAACTCTAAATCGAACAAAGCGACGAATTTGTCAATTCTATTTCAAATTATCTGCAACTAAGAATGTTAATGCTTGTATTAAGTAAAAGCATCATTCAGATTTTAAATATGATTTCCATGAACAAAACATAGCCTTCTGTGTACCTCTTTATTGTGTCCAAATTAATTTTCCTTTTGTTCAAACCATTCTTTGTTTGTTTCATCAGAATTATTCATTTTTAAGACCAAGAAAAAATGCAAGAAGTCTTTAACTTTTGTAAATCATTGGTAAGATTTATTTGCTTTTGTCTGTGTCGTCTGTCTATTTGAGTTGATCGTCTTCGTGAAGAATCATTTGGAACGACATGCAGGAAAAAACCACCATTTTGATCTGGCAAAGAAAATAATCTATTAGTGGATTTATTTACATACACACGCACGCATTAAGCATTAATAAGAAGTACATAGATAAATAATGGATGTATGGTAATAAAATTGTTCATTTACGTCTTCTGGTACATTAATGTATACATGTATATGTATGTATGTATGTGTGTAGGCATTATTTAGCTGCATAGTCTTTAAAATTCAAGTACTTTTTTCGATAATGTACTGCTATTTGTGTACACGATATGCATGTGTGCATTGTATCTTCTATGTGTGTTAAATATGAATGTACGAATATTCTTGGTCGATGTAAAATGTACAAATTGTAAATATGTTTATGCACACTGTGTGCATCAATTTTTACGAGTACCTACGCAAAGTTGTTGTTCATGAAATTTTTAATTTTAACAATACATTTTTGTTTTTGGTGGTTAATGCAACATGCATTGTATAGCAGCCAACGCACTTTCATACCTCATGCACATTGGACCAGTGTGTTGGAATGTTTGTGCATGTAACGGAAAGTGAGTACATTTACAAGTAAATCAAAAAATACCTTTGGATCATAAAAATGAAAATGTACATGCACTTAACGAAATCACTTGTTTGTTATTTTATAATTTATATCAAATATGAATTTATTCAAACCTTAAACTACTTTATATTTGATCAAGGTCATAATAACAACAATAGATCAACAATAGATCTTGTCATCCATATAAGTACAACTTCAATTGAGGTTCGTAAACTGAAACTGTATTGGGATTTTGTCCATGGTATACTGAATATAAGATGACGGCGCTAGCCCAGCTGATCATTGTTTACAATTTTTATACCCTACACCACTTTAGTGGGGAGGGTATATTGGGTTTGTGCTTGTAACATACAAAAATATTCGTCCTATACCCACCTTAAAGTATACCAATTGGCTTAGAATCGTTTTCTAATTCATCCATTTTCAAGATAATTGGATGAATTATCTTGACGAAGCCTATTGAAAATGAATAAAATCGGTCCATTATTTCACCTAGCCCCCATAGAACAGAGTCCCCGAAAAAGCGACACAACTAAGTTTTTACAAGCCTTGATGACCTTGCCAAATTTAATAAAGATCGGGTCTCATTTGACCCTAGCTCCCATACAAGGTCCCCTTCAGAAAATTACTTGAATGTGCAAAGATATCGCGATGAAATTCAACATAAATAAATATTATATAAATATTAATCTATTGACAAAACTTTATCGGGCTTGGTCCATATTTGCCTCTAGCCCCCACATATAAAGCCTCCTTCAGAAAATTAGATTTTCATCCACAAATTGCTTAAATATATCGAAACAATGAATTATTATAAATTCATAACTGGTGTAAGGTATCATATGGTTGGTCACGCCCGACTATACTTTCTTACTTGTTTATACATAGACTTGTATACAGAAACAAATTGACAATCGTGCGGTTGCTCATAAGTGCTGGTACCTTGTTAAGTATACCGTGAATTTTGTCTAAAGAAAGCTACATTTCGCAAGTTCAATTTTTGTTCCACTATATATGGTGCACCGTTTTAATAAACCAAGAAACTTGAAAATTGTGTTGAGTCCACTGGATTAATACTGAAATTTCATGACCAGAATATCAAAAGCTTCAAATTCTTTAATATTTTCAGCAGCTATAAGTGAAGATTAAGCAAGTCTCGCGGACGTTAAAGTCGAACCTTTTCACACGTCCCTATGATATATTATTGAATGAATATGGATGGCAAATGTTTCTGTCATTTGCAAGAGAGTTGATAGGGTTGGAATCATTACATAGAAGATCATTAAGAAATAAGTATGTATGAGAAATATTGTAGGAGAATGTATAGACGCTTAAGTATAAATCAATCTCTAAGAAAACTCGATATAAATCGAAATAAGTGATTAACGACGCCAAATTGAGTTAATTTTTATAAATCTCAAAATGCTATACTCAAAAAGATCACATAATATTAACCGGACGAGAAGAAAACTAAAAATGACCAAGATGCATCCTCAGAAAGAACAAGCCTGACATTAATATGATGGTACGATTATATTAAAAATTTGCTCTTAAAATAGTTCTTCATGTAATGATTTCATTGACATTTCATCACTTTTCTTGCAGTGTACATCATAAAATATATCCTCCCTCAGTTGCAATAAAGGCAATATGCAGTATGCACCATATTTTATATGTACATTTCATTGTAAACACTGATCAAGTGGCACAAGTGTGAATGTTTTTCTCCATTTGTTTATTTGTTTTAATTCGCTCTACCAACAGCAACAACAAATATTTACATTAGTAACAGCACCAGTAGCAAACAACATCTAACAGTTCAGTTCATGCTATTCAACACCATTCTTACAAGTGTAACTACAATGCCAACGATCTTATGAAGGCTGCTGACTGACAAAGATCACAATAACAACGACAACAGCAAAAAACAGCCTCGACAACTGACGACGATGTTAAAGACGACATTGCACTGACTGCTAATGAAACATATACAAAGTATAAAAGTTGCCCCCTTTAAAAGTGTAAACTATAAAAAAATATAAACGAATGAAAATCCAGGACGAAAATAGATTAATTACTAGAAGTCTACGGATTGCATATTTATTACTAAGTTTGGCACCCTAGAGGGTAAAATGGTTACACAATTATTAGGCGATTCTAATTGTAGGGCTGTTTTAGAAATGGACTAATTGCATGTGGTTAAGTGTATAAAAGACCCACGGGGATCCTTTTAAGTACTTAATGAATATATTTTGTTTTCCCAAATTTATAATTTTTGTAACACGTCTTATTAATCGTGATTTATTTTACGACTTCCAATAGATCAAAGATTTTACAAAACAAAGGACCAAAAGGAACCTTTTGCAGTTTCATAATACTAATTCAATTGCATGTGACCATAATATTTAATTTTCAATAAGCCGATGGAATTTTGCTAATTTACTACCGACCGCATCTTTATGTAATTAATAACCTTTTCAATGGTTTCATATTTAATCCCAATAAGGATGAAATAGATCGAATGGTGAAGGAGGTGAATACTAGCTAAACTATCGACCACCACCACATTTATTATCTAGGGTACAATGAAGAATGTTTAAGATGATGCTTTATTAGTTTATATTGGGGTTTTCCAAGGATGCCCCAATGATATATCGGATTCTCTTTCAACCAATAAGGCAATGAGAGCCAAAACTGTTAGTCTTCAAATATGCTGATAAAGTCAATCCAAATCTTCACATTTCATTTTTGGTGGTACTTTTTCAACCATTTAGTGAGTAAAATCTGATCAACTTACTACTGACCCTTTTTGTATCCTTCACGCAGGTCGAAACGCAGATCATACAATTGACAAGACTTTATTTTAGTGGTCACAAAGACCCACTGTGATAAGTTGAGCGTATACTCAACCATGTACGAAAATCTCTAAATAAATCCAAGAGAGGGCACTGACGACTCTGCACCATGTCCATCCTTCGCTTCTTCTTAGATTAAACATTTTAAAACATCACTGCAGCATTTTCAATGTATCTCTGCAACCATTCTCTCTATGAAATCAGAAATCCACCCCGTATACCCAATCTTTTCATTATTAGCGCAAATCCAACATTTTATTAATCCACAGTCATGCTCTGTAATTTGTACCGCTTCAAAATCTAGGAACGATAACAGAAATGTATCATGAAAATCATATTCTTCGTGTATCAGTCTTTTAACCAAGCAAACCTCTTCCCGCGATTTGGATTACAACCAAAGTCACAACGTGGATCCCGAAGGAACCTTAACCAACTGACCAGCCAGGTCATAGTCCTGCGGGCAACTGGCCACCGTAGTACCAGATTATATGGTGCTCTGGTACGACCTTTTTTCAATTTATGCAAGGACTAGGCCAGGCAGTAAATTGTCAATACCAATTTATAGTACCGAAAGACCACAGGTATGGGTAGCACCTATCTACTTCCGGATTGCAATACACCATGATGAGACTCTCATCAAGGAAACATACATGGGGGCGCTCCGAGGGATATATCGGTTTCTCTTTCTAGCAATAAACAAAGAGAACCCGATCTCCCGGGATACTGAACATTAACTACAGACCCAAGAAAAAAAGTCTTCAAATATACTGATAAAGTCCATCCATACCTTTCTCAAGTAAACATCAAGTTTGGACATAGGAATACAGTGTGATGTTCGTTGCACATCACAATATATTCGATCAAAAAATTAAATACAACTTTGAGGGCGAAGATTCTTATGGGTGACGGTAAGTTATCCTACTCTAATGATTCTATGGACCATCGTCGCAATGTGGATTGTGTTTCACTGTTCTATAGATACTACTTACTATGAAATGTGCTCCTTTTGTACCCTATACAAGCAGGTTTATACGCTGCTCACATCTCTCGTCAAGAACACACTCAGTATTGGTCGATTGGCCAGTGGATCGCACTGTGCATTACAGGATGCTTGTCTTTTAGCCGTACAGTCCGTATGTTAAATAAACTTCCAGCAGAGGTTTTTTATCTTCTTTTACAAGCTAAATAAATGCAATATGAGGATAAACATTTGTGGAAAAACAAAAAGAAGTTTCTATCTGGGCTCTAATAACATTGAGTTTGACTCTGCTATTATTCTATGGTTACAGAAAATTCTTAGAACATTAAACTAGAAAAAAAGGAACGAACATAAAAATAAATTATTCGCAAATAAGATTTCCTTTCCAGAGCTGTTGGTATGTTTAAGCATACTTATTAATACTCGGCGCATCTCCCTCTTTGCAAGCGACATGTCACACATAAAAAAGAGTCACTATTCCCACTTTGGCCAATGCTAAAGTCAACAATAACAGATGCCAAAAATATTATTGGCAAGCCTAGTCGGCGACATTCTATGGAATTAAATATAGATCCGTGAGCATACATACATGCATATTTACAATCCTACATACTCTCACATGCAATGTACATACATGTAAATTTTGTATACAAACTAAATGTTATAAATATCAGTTCAGAAGCTCGTGCCACTGTATGTATTCAATATTTTGTAAGTTGCAACTTATACATACAAGTGAGGAGCATTTTATAATCAAGCATATGATTTCAAATCTCCCTCAAGATTTTTTATTATTTTATAATTTTATTTCATATTTTGTTTTTTTTTTTTTAATTAATTATTTGCAATTAAAAATACGTTAACACAGTGTTAAGGCATTAATTTAATCGTATTACAGGAATAATCTGCTTTAATTAAATTTGTGACTTCTTTTGTTGTTATTTTAGCACATGTCACTTGTATCCGGCAGGCGGTGTTGCAGTTCCTTTTAGTTTAAAAGCTATAAATTTTACTCGACTTTCTCGTAGTTTTATTTTTTTATTCATATGTATGTTGGTATGTAAAATCTCATCTCTTTTTACTTTTCTTTGTTACATTTTTAGTTTTCTTTAACAAAGAAATTGTGGCGTTTCACGCACCACGCACCACGCACATGCCACATAATAAGAACCATTTCAAGAAAAAGATGCAAATTACAAAGAAATTTCAAATTAATGTTATTTATATTGTGCGTAGTTTCAAAAGTTTAAGTGAATGCATTTATTTTTTTAATTTGCAGTATATTTTGCATAGATTTATTTTCAAAATTTTGAGTAAGATTATGTTGAAAGTAGGATTTATAAAATATCAAATCTGAAAAAAATACACCCATGCTCTCGCTGCGCTGACTGCTTTTGCATTCCTCAGGTTAACTTCCTGGAATTTTTTTTATTCGAACTACATGAAAAGCTTACTTCTGAACGAGTATTCAGTTCAGGCTATCTTTCAGTTCAAAACACTCCTAGATATAACCTATCACCTAATACAGACCTAATTTACTTCTGGCTTTCGGTAAAAATATTAGCCTCTTTGCTGTCCTATTATTATAATTCAAGTTAACGTTCCGTTATTGCATGGACTTCCGTCTGGAAATTAGTATTGTGATTAGTTAGATTGTAATATATTTCGGTTTGGTATGCGATTAATATTTGTGTATATCCTTCTAATGTGATAAGTATTTATTGAATAATGTACTTTTGGTTAGTTCGCCTATAGAGTAGTGTCATTCGACTGTAATTGGGAAAATATTTAGCAAAGTTCCTAGATACTTGGTAGACGGGGTACCATTGGCCACACTTATGCCATGCTAGGGTTGAGCCAACTTTAAGGCCATATTCATACCCCTCGATCATTCAACACATGTAATTTAAATTCTTTCTCCACTTTTTTGTTCACCACGATCTAAATGTAATGAAATCAATGCTGCGTAAGAAGGTCTTCACCAATCACGTACTGAAACGATAGTCTCCTTTAAATTCTTAGATCAATATAACGTACTTTAGGCTATAAAACGAGCTGGTTTTATCTAATATATGGAGTTAATATTCGAATATATATTAATAGCCACTCAACCTTAAGGTCTAAAAGTATTGTTTACACAACATCACACTTGGTGTTAAAATACCGGATTTATGTAAATAAAATAGCGAAACATAATGTAATGTAATGGATTCCAAATAGCGCACCATCTTGCTCAAGGGTTCCCCGCCATTACCGCGCGCATATATTGAACATCCGAAAGATAGATTCGTTCATTCAAGCGACAGACTGGTTGGGATAGTAATTCTAAGCAGACCTGGGACAAATGCATTAAATGTGTTAATGCATTAACAATTTTTTTAACATTAAAAAAAATTAATGTTAATGCAAGTTTATTGCATTAACATTAACCAAGGCTTATTTAATGCATTAATTTTGCATTAACATTAAATATTTTTGATTTTAATGCATTAATTTTGCATTAAAATTAAATATTTTTAAAATTAATGCATTAATTTTACATTAACATTAAATATTTTTGAATTTAATGCATTAATTTTGCATTAACATTAAATATTTTTAGAATTATTGCATTAAATTTACATTAACATTAAATATTTTTAAATTTAATGCATTAATTTTGCATTAAAATTAACAAATATTATGGTCAAAATAGATGAAATTTGAAAACTTATTTATCAGATAACACAAAGCAATATATAACAAGTAGGAAAGTATAGTCGGGCATGGCCGACAATATAATACCCTACACCATGAGTATATTTTTGAAACTTTTATGTTAAATATTATTCCAAAATATTTAATCAATTTATTGATAAAAAAAACTAAAATTTCTAAATGAGGCTTTATATAGGTCAAATATGGGCCGATCCTTGGGAAATTTGGGAAAAGGATATATTTTTAAATAACAGTT